>NW_008336953.1:3145277-3171677 GCF_000622305.1 Nannospalax galili | reverse complement strand
TCCCCCCCCCCCCCCGCTCCCGTGTCCCTTGAAGACATTGTAATTTGCTATTTTTCCAGTAGTGAAGTGGTATGGGTCTGAGCTAAGATGGTGACCCTGTGGAGCCCTTTAAGCCCACTCCCCATCTGCCCCCAGAGCCTGGAGAAACACTCACAGTTCTGGAGCTACTAGAAAGTGGCTGGTGTGAGTCCTGCTGTACAGACTGCTTTGGGCTTTAGCTTTTGCCCTCCAGTCTGTGCAGGTACTGTGGGGCAGATCCTTCTCATTTATAGACCCATCCAGAGCCTCAGTGGGCTTCCAGCATTCAGTAGCTCCGTTGTCTTCCCTGGTGGTGCTGTAGATCAAATCCAGGACCTTGGACATGCCAGGCAAGTGCTGTATCGCTGAGCTATGTGCCCAGCCCCTACACAGATTTGCAATCCTCAGGTCTGTATTTCAGACTGTCTTCATTCCCATACTTCATAATCTAAAACCACTCTTTATTTTTCCTTTCAGCTTAAAAGAGCAAAACAGTTGTGCTCCTCAATGTGCAGGTAAGATTCTTCTCTGCTAAGCAAGTACAGGTTTCCTGAATTTCCCCCGTCCCACACCTTGTAGAGCACACTTAACGTATCTGTTGCTAAAGAATCCCTGTGTCTTATGATGACAGCTGCTCCTGAAAACCTAAGCGCCGCAGACCCATAACGTACATACTTCATAAACTCAAATGGCCTCACATGATTGTCTGAGGGTTAACTGGCCCTTCTTTTGGGTCATTTTACAGAAGATTGGTGGCAGCCAGAGAGAGTGCAAAGAACAGGGGAGGTGTGCTGCTTCTGGAAGACAGAGGCAGGCAACTTCCAGCTCCAGGCAGTTCCCCTAGAAGCCTAAGGGAACCACCCCAATGCTCCATAGCCAAGACTGCATATGGAGTGGAAGTTTGAGCCTCAGCACAATTCTGCCTGAAGGAAAGGACATTGCCTGCGAGACAACATGAATCACAGTTCCACCAGAGCTCTCCTTACAGATGGCCCTGATTTAGAAAAGGTATGCAGAAAATCTTTTGAAAGATGATTTCTGTTTTCTAGAGCATTTGGAAGTCTTTGTAAGTTTTCCCATCTACGTGAAAATTTGTTAACCCAACATCATTAGCTCCCCCCAAAGCCCATTATTTCTAATTATTTCAAAAATGACTAGACCCTACTTTCAGAATATACCTTTTCCCTTTGCCCTTCCAAGTACAACTAACCATCAAGTTCTATAATTCTTTTCTTCTCCATCTCTGTGTCACTCACTATTTTAATCCAAGCTTTGCTGTTCATTACACCATGTTTGATCTATTACATTATAATCCTTCCATTTGCTTTTTCAATATCTCCTGTACACAGCTGCCAAGTTCATGCACGTTCCCTTTTTCTTACCACTCACTGATGCCTTTAATAGCTCACCATGACCTATGCGTGATACATAATATTGTGAATTATTAACTCATTACCTGACTTTTTATTTTCTTCCGTCAGGTACTTATTCAATGTGGGGTGCTGTACATCTCCCCTGACTTAAGAGAGGCAGCAACAAATAAGCCAGACCTACTTTCTTCCTATCAGACAGGAGTTCTTATTAGAGATCAATGCTCAGAAAGAATGTGTTGCAGGCTGGGGAAATAGCTCAGTTATTAAAGTGCTTGCCAGGCAAGTATGAAGACTGAGTGTGGCACCCAGAGCCTTGTAAAAGCCAGGCAAGGCAGTGAGTGGTACCTGGAATCCCAGCACGGAGAGGGCAGAGACAGGAGGCTCCTGGAGCTTAGTGGTCAGCGAGTCTAGCTGAATTGGCAAGCTCCAGGCTCAGTCTCAAAAAATGAGGTGAAAATCAGTTGAGGAAGACACTTGATGTTGACCCCTGACTTCTACACACATGTGCATACATGTGCATCCTTATCACTTGCTCTAGCTTGTCTCTCCATTGCTGTAACAAAATACTCTGACCAATACCAACTTGAGGAAGAAAGGGTTTATTTAGCTTGTATCTCCTGGGTCACAGTTCATCAGGGAGCCCAAGGTAGGAACTCAGGGCAGGAACCTGGAGGCAGGAGCTGGAGCACAGGCCATGGAGGAATGTTGCTTACTGGCTTCCTCCCTTGGACCATGCTCAACCTGCTTTCTTATCCAACACAGGCCCACCTGCCCAGGGGTGGCACCACCCACAGTGGTCTGGGCCCTCCCACATCACTCAACAATCAAGAAAATGCCCTACAGGCATGGCTATAGGCCAGTCCAATGGAGGAAATTCCCCAACTGAGGCTCCCTCTACCCAGGTATGTCAAGTTGACACTAAGACTATCCAGCACACTGATTGCACAAGCGTACACACACACACACACACACACACACACACACACACACACAAGCATACAGGTGTGCGAGCAAGCAAGTTACAAGGGAAACAAACCTAATGGCTGGGGTCGTAGGAGGATACCAGATGTAACATTTCACCTGAGGAGATAATGAAGAAGTGAAGGGCAGCAGGATGAGGTGGCGCACACCTTTGATCACAGCACTTGGGAGGCAGAGGCAGGTGGATGTCTGGAGGTTCAAGGCCAGCCTGGTCTACATAGCAAGTTCCAGGACAGCTGGGGCTACAGGGAGACTCTGTCTCAAAAAGACCAATTTAAAAACAAAAAGGAGAAAGAGAAAAGGTGACAGACAGGTGAAGGGATGGCATCTGCGAAGGGCCTGGTTTGGGAAGACTCATGCATGTGTTGAAGAAGACTTGGGTGTCTGGGTGCAGGGGAGACAGAGAAGCATTCTGGGCATCAAAGACAGGGAGGTCACCAGGGCCAGACTGTGAAGAGCCTGGCAGGAAGTGCTGAGGAATTTGGGCTTTATTATAAAAGCAATGGGAAATCACAGCAGGTTCGAAGCAGAGGAATGCGATAGCTTACTGTGTTTCAAATACTTCATCTCAGCTATAAAGTGAAGAAGAGGTTGCTGGGTGAACAAAACAGAGAGCTGTATAAATGAGAGATGGTGTTGACTGAACCCTTGCCATGAACAGAAAAGGAGAAAGCACTAGATTCAAGAGGAATGAGACAGGGCTCTGAACCAGAGGAGAGAAGTGGAGGGAGGTGCACACAGGGACGTTGGGATAATGTTCAACTTTCTTTCTTTTAAAAAATATTTATTAAAAAATTTTTTTTATGTGTATGAGTGCAAAGTCAGTGAAGCAGGAGGAAGGGGAAACATGGTACCTGGAACGCTAAGGGAAGAGCCTGTGCCACTTAGTGCCAGATGGGGTGGTGGAAGGTGGTCATGATGTTGAGCGCAGGAAGGCAAGCTGTGGACTGCTCCATTCTCTGAGGTTAGTAGAATCATTTGCTAAAACATTTCCTAGTTTTCATCCCATTTTTGAGGACTCCTCACATCCTGGTTTATTTTTATTTTGTAGTGCTGAGGACAGACCTAGGGCCTTACATGCTAGGTAAGTACTCTAGCACTATGCCATGACCCCAGCCCCCCAGCTGATGTTTGAAGACATCACATACAGTCAAGTTCCCTCTGCTGTAGAATGCTATAGGTCCTCAAAGGCGTGTGTACCACCACTACTTCTCACCCCAGATTTCTTCACACTATCCCAAAGCAGTTCAGTCTTTTTCTTCCAATCCCGGAAACTGGTGATTTGTTTCCATTGCTAAAGTTTTGTTTTCAGTTGTTATAACTGAAACAATGCACCATATAACATTTTGGACCAGGCTTTTTCACTTGGAAAAATATATTTATGAATCATTTTTGTTATTTAATGACTCAATATCCCACTGCCTTTTGTGATTGAGTAGTATCTCATGGTATGGATATACCACAATCTGTCCATTCTAAGACTGATCAAGTAGGCATTTTTCTATTTTTGTTGATTGTGAAGAGAGCTGTTAGAAGATCTGCATTCAGATTTAGTCTAAATTTGAGTTGTGTTCTCTTGGGAGTGGGGTGGCTGGGTGACATGTTTAGCCATATAATCATCAGCATCTTGATGACTGTAGTAGTTTGGTGAGGTGATATTATGAATCAGGAGTGGAGAGGGTTAAGAAGCAAGGGGGAGGGAAGAGGTGGATTTAGTATGTGAAACAAGACTTCAGGTGATTTTGACTGACTTGGGGGATAGTGAGACCCAGCTGTAGCTGGAGGCTGCTGTGGGATTTAGGAGGGTCAAATTGTCAAAGACAAAAGATACTCAAGCTTGTTGAATAATGATGGGAAGGGGAAGGCAGACACGGGAGGGTAAAGATGAAGGAAAAGGCAGGATGTGGGGAGACAGGATAGACATGTCTGAGAGGGATGGAGGGCTGGCTTTTGTGAAGAGGCAGAGCCTGTAATTTGATGAACGAGCCTTTCAAAGCCTTCATCCGACCTCCATGTGACTTCTTAGGAGATAGCAGACTAGTTCAGTCCTTTCAGACTCCTTGAACCCCACCAGACTGCCTGATGATGACATCATGCATATGGTTGTTTTGCAGGGGGCAGCCAATCACTTTGGGTTGTTCAGGAAGGGTGAGGTATCTTCTGAGGAAAAGAAGCAAAGCCACAAGTTTAACAGTTTGTTTATTTTTATTTCCTGGAAGTATCCTTTGCCTCATTTTCTACACAAACACTTTTGTGATGTTCAAATTTGATCTCACATGACACTACTACTTGGATCACACCAGAATCCTTAGGCCAGTGACAAGGTCCTGGAAATTCCCTTAACTTTGTATGTTTCCAAATATTTTTAACTTAATAACATAAACATATTTCCTTGGTAGGGCTCTTGACATTGACCCCTGATAATTAGAGGCACTTTTGACTTTTCCTCTGACTCATTGATGGGTAAAACAGGCTATATTTTTTCCTTGTACATTCCAAGAAAAGAGTCACAACAATAATAACACAGAAAGAAAAGCTGCGTTTGTATTAACTGCAACGATGAGGGTGTAAGTTCCTGGGCATCTTGTTTAGGAAGCTATGATTTTAAGACTGTCAGGGAAATATCTGAAATAACTCTAGCCAATCCTTCAGATTCCGTAAAACCTCACTCTGATACGCAGCAGAGCAGTTTGTGCCTAGATATTTAATAACGTATTTAGCTATGGGATATCAGATTTAATACTTTAAAAAATGTGTAGGAACCTGTAAATGTTTGGAGGAATAGTTTTGTACAGAGGAATGCCCCATGGCAATCTCATCTTAGTGTACAGGAAAACACTAGGGATTTTAAGTCAGAAATGTAACTTTTCACTTTTGGAAAGAGCTTTGAGAGGGTCATAAGTCTAACAGAAAGAGAAAAGAATTCTGGAGGCAGAAGCTTAGGCTATGAATACTTAAATATATCTGTACAGACGACTCATGTTTTAACGACCTTTGGCTTATCTTCTATTATATTACATACAACAGAGCTGCCATATTATTAATTAAGTTGTGACACTTATGAGAAATTCCTTCTAAAAGACTGTGCACTATTGCAATGTGGACTAGGACTTCTAGATAGCAGGTCCAGGTTTAGAAAGTTGCTCCGTAATTTTGACTCACTCACTTCTTCGGGGGAAGGCACTTTCCGCTTCAGATGGCCGTTCACTGTAGATTAGACAAGCCTGACCTCACAAATGCTCTTTGGGAGGGGACCCAAAGTAGAGTCTGATCGACTGTGATATGAGTCATTAGAAATCCAGACAGGAGAGATTAGCTCTGTTTGGAAAGTTGTGAGATGTGTTTGAGAAAGCTTCTAAATCTGCGTAGTCCTAGCAAATGAGCCGGATCTCTAATTTGGGAGGCAGAGAAGAGCAAGGTGAAGGCAAAGTGGTCAAGGTGCAGTGAGATGCAGAACTGGGGAATGTGGGCGTGGAAACCGCTCCTGGGGCCTGCCTGGAGTACAGCCGCGTAGCCAGCAGTGCCCCTGACTTCCAAAGTCCCCATGCATCACTTGGCTTTCCTTTATTGTAACAAACATGTGAGAACAATCGACTGACTCAGAGAATAGGTTTTGCCTCATAGCTGTAGAGGTTTTGGTCCATGAGCTGGTCCTGTTGCTTTGGGGTCTATGGTGACGAAGCCAATCACTGAGGGAAATGAAATGGAAAAAGGAAGAGATCTGGCTCCCAGTGTCCTTTGTAGGTGCACCTCTGATGACTTAAAGTCTCCCACCAGCTCATCCCCTACCAGCTTCACCTCTTACGGTTTTCACCACCTCCCAGTAGCTGGGGACCAAGCCTTAAACAACCACATTTGCTCAGGGACAGTTCTCTACTTCAGGGGAGAGTCATTCTTGACCTAGTCTTTCAAGATTATCTGATGTGACATGGGTTCAGGATTGCCATGAGAGATGGCATGGGGCCTGCCTAATGGACCAAGAGAAAGGGTTACTTTGACTCAGTAACTATGTAGTTTTAGGATCTACACTGGACCTTGAAGCATTTCCCTTGTGGAAGGGGAACTACTGTCCTCACAACACAGTTTTCCTAACTCTTCTCCAGCCAAGAATTATACACAGTACGTCCTTGCCATGAATGCATAAATGGTGTAAAGCATTCTGAAACCTGTCACCACAAGAAGAAGACCTGCCGTGCAGAATGAGCCCCATGTCATGTCACAGAGCAGTAGGCTTTCTGTGTGGCCTCAGTTGTATAAACCTGTCTCTGTAAATAGAATTAAATGATGGTCAGGACTAGGGATCTGTCTTACTCCTAGACTAAAGTGAGGCCAGCTAATGAGAATGTGGGTATAACACATGGCCCTTTGCTATTCAGTCACTAATGAATTCACTTCAGTATCATTATGCTTGCTGAACACTGCATGCAGAAGAAACCTGGGGTGGGGGTGGAGCACCATCAGAACCTCAAAATCTGTACTCACTCAAGTTGAGAACTGAGGAAAATACATAATGCAAATTCTTAAAGAATGAATGAGGAACTTACTATAACTATGGAAGAATGCTTGCACCCCATTTAACAGTGTGGTGTGTCACTCACCTCTCTGTTGCTGTGATAAAATGCCTAAGGAAGTCAACTTTAAAAAAATGAAAAGATTTTAGTGGTTTGTAGAACCAGAAGGTCAAGCTGATGGCTACCTGGGTTTGAAGGTATGGTGAGGCATGAGGTAGAGCTAGGCTTCTTGGCTCACATAGCGGGCAGGAGGCAGAGAAAGGGAGATGAGAGGGGTCTGGGGACAAGACAAAGCCATCCAACTAATGCCTCCAAGGGTCCACTCCCTTCTGCTAGATCCCAATTCTGAACCCATGACTGTATTCATGCATCACTGAAGTCAGAGTTTTCATGCTCTTGTCACTTCTTCTCTGAGGTCTGTTGCACTGGGGACCAAGCTTTCACCATGAGAGCCTTGGGAGACACATTATATTTAAGACTTACCAAGTAGCTCTCAAGAACTGTCACTTGAGAAACACTTGAGGAAGCACCAAGACAGTCCACTAAAACAGAGCACCCCCAAAGATGTGGCAAAGTCATTTCTAAAACAATTTCCATTAGGCCATTTCATGTAACTCTTGTTACTACCAATCTTTGAAAGTAATAAGACTACATTTCTTCAACTTTTCCTAATTTCAACTTTCCAACTCAATCAAACTTTCTTTCCACCCTACTTGGCATTAAATCTTTGCCTGCTGGGCAGCTTACATTTGAGGATTAATAGATTTGCTGAATTTGGGGATCAAAATATTACATGAGTTTCTAAATTAGAAAAGGCCTCTTCTCAGAATCTTATTGGAGAATGGGGGCAGGGGTGACTAATGAGATGCTTTCTGCAGGGCTGTTACAGCACCCAGCACCCAGTAGGAATCTCCATGTCCCACACTGAGCTCATGGAGGAAATGCAGGCATGAAGAGGCCGAACCTCTGGGTCATGGTTACCCTGGAAGTCTATGCTGGAAATTGGGAACAAAGACCACACTGGGCTTGTTTTGATGTCTCTATCTATCTCTCTTCATTCCTGGTGATAAGACAATTTCTATTTTTATGGCTAATTTGTCTATTTTTTTGAGCTTGAAATGCCATTTCTCATTTTCTGTTCTCCCCTTCATTAACATTTGGCATATCTACTTTAAAAACATACACTCCTCAGTAGAAATCCGATTATGACATGCACAAAACATTAGTCAGAAAATATGAAACCCAGAGTTTGTTCTGAGTTTACTTAGACCACATCATTGATAAAATTCAGGATTCTTATAAGAACTAAAACAACAAAAAAATCAATCTAGAAATGCTTAAAATCTGGTACACTTAGAAATTTCCAAAGGGAATATACAAAATAATTAGGCTAACAATCATTCAAAGGTCTTTGTTGACATTAAAATATTCTGGCTAATGTCAACTTGATAAGAAATGAGTGTCTGTACTCCCAAAACAGGAAGGAGGCTACCCAAGTTTGTAATCCTGTCAGAAGCAGTAGGAATTGCTTGATTTGTTTAACTGCCAAAGGCAGAGCCAGCACCGGAAAAAGCCTCCCTTGTTGAGGCTCCTTTTAGATCCACTGTACTGTGTTGTGAATAATCTGCTCTTAAAGACTTACTTTACTATCAGGGTCTGGAGAGATGGCTCAGCAGTTAAGAGCACTGACTGCTCTTGAAGAGGACCTGGGTTCAGTTCCCAGCACCCACATGGAGGCAAACAGCCATCTGTAACTCCAGTTGCAAGGGATCCCATGCCTGTTCTTGACCTCCTCAAGTATTGCACGATCCAAGTGCAGTTACACACATGCAGGCAATACACTCATACACAAAAACAATAAATAAAAATATTAAAAAATAAAAGACTTACTCAGCTATCAACCAACACAAGCACTGTAGCACACAGTCTCTCCTGCATAGTGATGGCTGTTGAATTTCTAAATAAGAAAATGAGGAGAATTCAGGTGTGAGTGGATATGAAAGAGCACTTGTATACCTGTGTGTGGGCTGGATGGGACAGTCAGTGGACCTGTCTCAGGTACCCATTTTCTTTCTTTATGAGACAGAGTTTTGCTATGCAGCCTAACGTTCTCCTGCCTCATCCTCTACATTTGCTAGGATTACAGTCACGTACTGTGAGCAAGCTTTTTTTTTTTATGGAGTTTTTATGACTTTATGAGTATCTGTGACATGGGGTGGGGTTGATGGAGATGACTGGTCTATTCCTTGGTAACTACTGTTTTTTTCTGATTCAGTCTGAATTTTCAAAGTTGTGGTTGATGGTGAATGAAGCTGTGATAGTCACCCACAGAAGGCAGGCTGCTGTGATAGCCGCCCACAGAGAGCAGGCTGCTGTGATAGCCGCCCACAGAGGGCAGGCTGCTGTGATAGCCGCCCACAGAGGGCAGGCTGCTGTGGCAAAGGGCTCAAAGTCTAAACCCTTTCCAAAGGATTTCTCACTTGCCGTGAGGCCCACAAAGCCAAGCCAACACAAATGATTCTAAAATGATTTTCAATTTCCTCATTCCCTCTAGTCAGATTATATATGTGAGCTGAGTGGAGTGACTCAGGTGATGGGAAAGGTTGTCTAGTATTTCAGGGTCCCATTCTAATTTTTTCCTTGAATGTCATCAGTTCATGACATTTTAAAGCCTGGGAACTACTGAACTATCTATCATCAGCTGCATTTGACTTAGGAGTGAACCATGCTATTCATACCTCTGTGATCTGCTTTGTTAGAGGGGACAGTTCGAGCATCTCAGGTACTGGTTGGTCAGCATGGAGTCTAAGCTGGGTGCAGCAGAGCAAGAAGGACACTTACTCTCTGGCACCTTGCATCCTTGACCTTTGGTTCCTTCCTCATGCCACCTCTGCAGCATCCAACACTCTGAACACTCCCGCTGGAAATGCACCTTTGGTTGTCCCCACACACCACAGCAGCCTGATTTTCCTCCTACTCTGAATAGCTTTTCTTGCCCTCTTGTGTGGGGCTCATTTTCCTTACCTATCTTTAAAAGATGATGTTTTCCAGGTCTCTTTTCTCAGCCTCTTCCCCCCTTTTTGGTTAAACAACTTCCTCAAAGATCTCACTTACTCATGGCTCTCAGTACTATCTGTAAAGTCATGTCTCACCAGAGGAACGAGACAATAGGATTTCAGAAAGCACTTAGTGTCAAGCACTTGGGAAGAGTTCCTTCTCTTACTTGACATCTGCCTATTAAGTGCTTATCGGTACCGTGCCGTACTGGCTGCTGAGGATACAGAAGGAACAAAATGAATAAAATCTGTGGATGGTGGAACTGATATCTCAGTTGAATGTCAACAAAATAACAAATCAGAACTGAGTCATCCACACTGGAGGTTAGATGACACTATATGCTATGAAAAAATAGAACACAGAGAAGGTAGTCAGGAAGTGTAAGCTTGGGTAGTGGAATTTTCTATTTAAAACTGGGTGACAAGAGATGGCTAGTTGTGAAGATGGCATTTTGGATAAAGACCTGAAGGAGAGGTTTCCTGTGCCTGCTGGAAGACGTAGAGCTTAGCTTCCGCTGTTCCTGCTCCAGCCACCTCTGCTACCATGCCTCCTCACTAAGATGGACTGTAATTCCCCTGGAACCGTAAGCTCAAATAAACTCTTCCTTTGATAAGTTGTTTTGGTCAGTGTTTCTATCACAGAAACAGAACAGTGACTAATACAGTAATTGGTACCAGAGAGTGGACTGCGAGCTGTGAAGAACCTGACCATGTGGGGTTTTGGAGGAATGTGGAAGACTTTGGAAGTTTGGGCTAGAAAAGCAGTCAATTGCTGTAAGCAGAGTTTAACAGGCCATTCTAGTAATTGCCTAGAAGAAAGTAGTGCTGAGAACAATGTAGTTCCAGAGGGAGAAAAGGACTTAAGCAGAACTTGGGATATTTTGGCAAAGAGTCTGGCTGGAGTATGCCCTCTACCAAAAGCTTGCCTGAGGCTAAGTTGAAAAGCAATGGACTAGTTTCTCTGGTGGGAGAAATTTCAAGACAGCTTAACGTAGAAATGGTGGCATGGCTATTAATGGTAAATATTATGCAGCTCTACAATGAAAAAGAACAAACGGGGCAGAAAGAAATACAGTGTGGGTTGAAAAAGAGCACTAGGAAGATAAATGTTGGAGCATTGATCTGTACTGGAGAGGATCCTTTTGATAAGGAGATTACAGTGATTAAGGAGGGGCCTAGAGATTCAAACTTAAGCAATGGAGAGAGTGCCTCCAGGCAAGACCACACCCAGTTAAGCCTCCAACTTGTGAAAGGAAAATGCTGCAGGGGCCACGGAAGAGAAAAGTTTCTAAAATGGATAAAGCAGGCTGGAGTCCATCCCAAACTTGCAGTCAAACTTGGCAGTGTCATGTACCTCGTGCTGATTTTAGGGGCATGAAAAATGCAAAAGTGAAGGTGTCATTGGTTCTTCCTCCGTGGCTTCAGAGAGCCACTGAGGCCAGGCAGCATGCAGCAGGGATACCCCTGCATAGAAAAGGCCCCGATAGGCCAATGTGTGAAGCTGTGAAGGTCCAGTTGGCAGTGGAGACCTCAAGAAGATGCTTGTGATGCCAGAGTTGCGAGGCATCTGCCAAGAAGACCTGCATACAGAGAGTGGTACCAGTTCAAGAGAGAGATGTATGTTGCATGCAGCAAAGCTGGAGAGGCTGAGCCATCTAAGCCCTTTGGAAGTAAAGTCCCAGAAGTCAGACATGGAGCTCCTGGATTTGGTGTTTGTCCTGCTGGTTTTCAGTCTTGTTTTGGTCCAGTATTTCCTTACTATGCTTCTATTCCTCCCCTTTGGAATGGTAATATGTATTCGGTTCTACTGCATGTTGGGAGTATGTAATTTAGTTTTTGATTTTACATGGGGCTTACAGTTATTTCCCTGAGTCTCAGAAGAGACTTTGGACTGTGAACTTTTGAATGGTAGTGAGACTGATAATGACTATGGGGACTTTTAAAGTTGGACTAAATGCATTTTGTATTTTATATGGTCATGAGTTTATGGGGGCCAATGGGGTGAATGAGATGGTTTGAATGCAAATGTCCCCCATAGGCTCCAAGTGTTTGGACATTTTGTCCCCAGATGGTGGTGCTGTTTTGGGAGATTTTAGAAGATGTGACTATCCTGGAGGAAGCATGTCACTGGGGGTGGACTTAGAGAGTTCTTAAGCCTTGCCAGATCTCCAGTCGCTCTCTTGTTTCCTATGCCTGCATGATGATGTGAGAGCTTAACTTCAGCTGCTCTTGCTCCAGCCACTTCTGCCACCATGCCTCCCTGCCAAGATAGACCGTAATTCCCCTGGAATTGTAAGCTCAAACAAACAATTCCTTCTATTAAAAAAAAAAAAAAACCTGAAGGAGAAATTGTTAAAATATTTTATTTATTATTTTTATTTTATGCGTATGAGTATATTGCCTGCATGTATATAAGTGAACCCATGTCATTTAATGCCTGTGGAGGACAGAAGAGCATGTTGGATGCCCTGGAACTGGAGTTAAGGATGGTTGATAGTTACCATGTGGGTGCTGGAAATCAAACTCAGGTCCTTCTTTCTGCAGACCCAGTTGTCCTGGAACTCACTATGTAGACCAGGCTGGCCTTGAACTCACAGAGTTCCACCTCCCTCTGCCTCCCAAGTGCTGGATTAAAGGCATGCACCACCATGCCAGCCTAGCAGTCAGTGCTCTTAACCACTGATCCATCTCTCCAGACCCTTAAAGGAAAAAATATTTGAGCCCCCTGAGATGTAATTTGACATTTCTCTTTTGCAAAGAAATGTTCCATAGATAAAAACATGGAGATTAATTCCATGATGGTTAACCTTCCCTTCCAATCTAGTTCTAGAATCACTTAGGAGATTTGGGAAGGCACACTGATCTGGGTTTTTCTGCATGGGCATTTCCAGAGAGGATTAACTGAGGAGGGAAAACCCACTCTGGAAAAACCCCTCGGGCTTGTGGACTAGATAAAATAAAGATGGAGGAGAAAATCAGGGAAGCACCAGCCTCGTCTTTCACTCCGCTCTTTATCTGCCATGTGTTCCCACTGCCACAATATTCTTCCCCAGTACATGAGGCCAAACAACCACGGTGGACTGAACCCTCTAAAACTATGAACCAAAAGAAATCCTTAAGTTGTTCTGTCAGGATTTTGATCACAGCAATGAGAAAGTAACTAAAACAATTTCTTTCTCAAAGTCCACAAAAGATCATAGATTACCCTAAAGCTTAGGTCAGGACATTAAGACAGTAATTATTGATCCTCTTATTTAACTGTATTTTTCATAAAACCAAGGCTTGGAGACATGAAGCAATCTGCCAGAGGTTATACAAATAGTGAACAGTAGGGCTTAGATTTGAATTTGGGCAGAGTGACAACCCAGAATTCTCCACCAGCAGCGCCTTCTGTGTACAGGAGACTGTGATGGGAGTGAAGCTCAAGATGGACATCTGTGGCCTCAAAGGGCAGCAACACAAAACAGTTGGAGAAGGAAGGACTCCTGGTCCGCCTCTCTTCTGTCCCTCTCCTTTGGTCTCTCAAACCTGCTTTAATTTTATATAAGATGAAAAGTTGTAAAAAGGCAGCAAAGATGCCCAACAAATAACAGACACTCTAAAAATTGTTGAAGCTCAAAGAGAATTTGTATAAAGGCTTGGCGGGTGCCCCAGGCAACAAAACGAATTCCTCAGGAGCCAAGTTACCCACAGCCCTGTCAGACATTCCTAACCAGAGACTTGAAAGGCAAGTAAGTATGGATAAAGCACCATGGCTTTTGACAACAGAACAGTTCTTTACATCTTAGTGAACTCTGGTAATCTGTGCCACACTTAGTTCTATCTTAACTAGCCAGCACATCTGCCAAGGTCATACCTACTGTACACTTGACCCTGTAAAGTCAGAGCTGCTCATTGAGCCCAGCTGGGTGAGGCTGCAGCTTTTACAGGGAGGGACGTGTGAAAGTGGGCTGTTTCCAACATGCTCCCAAACCCTGCCCTGATGTTCATGCTGGTTCTAGATTGCATAGAGCATTTATAGCACAAAGGCTAAAAGCAAGGCAGGAAGGGAAAGCACCAACATGCAGGGAAAGAGTTTCATTAGGAAGGGAATGCCTGAGTGAGTCAGGCTGCCTCCTGAAAAGGGCTAGTCCAGGTCTGTGCCCAGCCTCTTATCCAGCAGAACAAAACCAAAAATTCTACCTTGGTTGTCCACTGAATCTCACATTTTATGTCCTCATCAGCCATTAGGGCAGACTTGACATTACAATAGCTTCTTAAGCTCTCTACTCACACCAGCCTGGGCTTTCCAGATCAATCTCTCTAGCCTTTATAAGCAGTAAATAAATAACCAGGAAGAATGATCTGGGATGCCAAGCACGCTGTTACAAGTATTGTTTGTTTTCACCCCTGCTGTTTGTGGATTGGAGACATGGTATAAAGATCATAGCATTATCAAGCTTGCTGGAGAAATATCAGCTAATTCACAACACAGACATTCCATTAGCCTCATAAAGAAGTCAGCTTTATTCTCAGCTGAAATATTAAGGACTAGGAAAGATGTAGAAAGTTTTAGAACACATTCTTTATGACACTTTTCCTAATCATTGCTATATCAATCTCAAAATACAACAATCTCTGTAATTCAGCCCCACTTGTTTAAAAATAATTTTGGCAAGTGTTAAGATTAAGTTAACCACTGTTTTCCATAAGAAGAAAGTCCTTGTTAAACTATTAATGCTTTAAGAGTACAAGAATGCTTAATTCTCATGCCTAAAAGAACAAGCTGTTCCTTAAAGACCATTTACATACCGAAAATGTATAATTAGGTTGATGTGCTGTTTAGAAATAATTTTTATTTACACATTAAGTCAAATATACTCAGCCTAATTTAAATCACTGTGTAAAGTTGGAAGAAATGAAAATGTTGCTTCTTTTAGAATCTTAAATTTGAGATGAGCCTTTCCTCTTCATGATGGTTAATTAGTGAGGTTTTATAGTAATAATAATTCACAGGAGATGCATCTAGTTTCATGGGTGGTTGAGGCCAATTCTAATCAGGAGCGCTGACCTAATGATTGAGAAAGGACTGCCTGTTTCCGGAAGACTCCATTAATGACTTGGGAAAACAGATGTGCCATGAACAATACAAGGCATGTCAAGGACAGAGTGTCTCTTCTTCTTCCTCTGTCCTCTTAAGTAAACCAAAGATAGACATTGACCCAGTGTTGTCGAAACAGCCAAAGTGCTTATGGTGACACCAGGCTCCGTGAAGGCTGCTGGGCCGAAGCCATTCCCAGTGGAATGGACCTGCTCTCCTCCCTCACTTTGCTGAGATTTCACTGGATCTAACACACCTGTAAGACACCATCCAATAAATGCAGAGGTGGGGCTGGCAAGATGGCCCAGTGGGTAAAAATGCTTATTGCCTAAGCCTGACAATCTGCATTTGATCCCTGGAACCCACATAAAAAGTCCAGGTGTTGTGGCCTGCATGTATAAACCCAGTGAGATGAGATGTGGAGATAGAAGTCAGAATTGCCTAAGAGCTTTCAGCCAGCCAGCCTGGAAATAGGCACCACAGTAGCAGAGCCGAGACCCTGACTAAACGAGGGGGAAGGAGCGACCTCCTGAAGGGTGGGAAAAGAAAGCTTTGGATATCAGGGTGTGTTGATTAGGTCCTTTGTTGAAAGAGAAGCTTATTTGAACTAGCTTAAAAACTAGAGAGGGTTTAAAGGAAGTGGGATACACAAATAGGACACATCGAGGAACCACAGGTGCAGCAGAGGAGTGTGGACTTGGCCACCTCTCTGTCTCTCTCCACGTGGCTTTTATTCCTCCCTATAAACCCTGACTAGTCGAATACTGGGATAAACTTGGATATGCACAGTGTTCTGGTTCAAATTCCTACTGACTCAGATTTTATTCCAAATCTCCAGAAAGGAATGTCTGTTATATTTCAGTTTAGTTGGGCCTGGCATTAGGGCAACAAATGGGGTAATGACTGCACTGATGGCAGAGAAGCAGACATAGCTGCACCCTTATCCCTGAAGTTATCTGCAACTATCACGAGGGCTGCTTTTCCCTTTTTGCAAATGGTTAGTTTTCTAGAAATCCCAAAATGGTGTATCATAAATGGGTAACTTCCAGGTAAGTTTGACCAAAGAATGTTTACAGGAAGTGTGTGTCAATATTTCAAAGGAATTGGAATAATCAGATGCCTTCTTTATATTTAAATTAGGGTATCTTACTTCTTTATCTGATACTCTAATACCATCAAGGACTCTATGGCATTATGCCACTTAGTTTCTAAGGAGAGTGGAGATTTATTCTGTTTATACAGAGATCTGAAGTAGTGACTCAGTAAGCAGTGTATCGGGAGAGCTTATTAGTGTGGACAGAACTTTTGCGACCCTGGGAGGAGGCCCTTGCCTTTCTTGTGCGCCAGCTTCCTCATGATAGATGAGGTGGCCCTGTGGACTGAAAGGGAGAATCCATGCACGTGGAAGGGATGTGATTGCTGGACTCTCCAGGAGGCAGGATTAGGGAGTCTCAAGAAATGAAGGATACATTTACTATCACCCAGAGATTTTGAATTCCAGGATCCAGAAACACAGGGAAGAGCTGCCTGGGCTTCAGGGAGTGGCCCCAACAACAAAGTCCAAGAATAAGAGCCTTTTCTTTATGGTCATCATACAAAATGCAAGTTACTATCAGGTCATAGTTGCCCCCACCTCCTGGGTCCATTTCCATTCTGTTTAAATGTAGGGTGTTCTCTGAGCAGCATGGTATTAAACATAGCAAACTGCTCAGTATTGATTTTTAGCCAGTAGAAAAGTAACAGTATAGAATGGAGTTGTGAGTTGTGTGTCTACAGTATAGAGTTGTGAGTTGGCTGTGTTAGTAGGAAAGTAACAGTATAGAATGGAGTTGTGAGTTGTGTGTCTACAGTATAGAGTTGTGAGTTGGCTGTGTTAATCTGGGAGTGCCCCCAAACAGTGCAAGCTGGCCACCAAACTCTGCCCTAGCTTGATGAATCTTATGTGGCAGGTCACACTTCTGGGGGCCCTACCTCCCACAAAGAATGCTTCATGGAAAGTGTCTCTGCTTAGAATATCAGAAAGAAATATGGTTTCTTTTAAAGAAATCTTCAATAGTGACCTCTTGAAATTAAAGAAAAATAGTGTTAGTTAATAAGCATCATAATAAGAATGATGAAATGCTTTTAGATTTATTTTTATTTTATGTGTATGAGTGTTACACCTGCATGTATGTAAGTGCACTCACGTCATGCAGTGCCTGTGGAGGCCAGAAGAGGGTGTTGGATTCCCAGGAACTGGAGTTATCAATGGTTGTTAGCTGCCATGTGGGTGTTGAGATTCGAACTCAGGTCTTCTGCACGAACAGCCAGTGCTCTTAACCACTGAGACAGTTCTCCAGCCCCTGAAGTGCTTTTAGATTTGGAAAAAACCCAGCATTTTCAGGTCATGAGGAAAGCCATGGAGGGGCGATAGACACATGAAGTAATCAGATGGAGGACCTCCATTGTTCAAAGGACACCATGCATCATCGAGGGAAAGGAAGAGGAAGGAAAAATTGAGAAGGATAAACTCAAAATCCATGCTAAAAATATCAGTAACTTGTCTTTTCACCAGATGCAAAAATACTGACAACTGATAAGGCCTTAGAGGAGCAGATGGGACACCCCCATTGTAGAATGCGACAGCTTAGCATCATCTCCCATTTGGAAAATATCTCTTAGAAAGTTGTAAAATTCATTCACACTATATAGAAAGCCCCACAATGATTTAGAATAATGTCTTCCAGGATAGTTTGTGATGTTTTGTTTGTTTGTTTTGAGACAGGGTCTCACTACATAGCTCTGGCTGGCCTGGAACTTGCTCTGTAGATCAGGCTGGCCTCAAACTCACAAACATCCACCTGCCTCTGCCTCCTGAATGCTGGGATTAAAGGCACATGCCCCCATGCCTGGCCTATAGTTGGTGTTTTTACAGGGAGGTTTACCTTAATCCGGGGAATGAAATCCCTTTAGAATGTTGGGCTGTGCCTGTGTGAAGATGTGTGCATGTGTCTGTGCAAATGAAGGGGTGTGTGCGTGTGCGTGTGCGTGCATGTGTGTGTGCGTGCGTGCGTGCGTGTGTGTGTGTGTGTGTGTGTGTACAAATGTGTCTATGCATGCGTCTGTGCATGTTTAGGGGTGTGTGAATATGTGTTTAGGAGGAGCAGAGACATTTTCCTTGAAGCCTGGTTAGGGTTGGACAGTGAGGTAGGAGCAGGGAGGGATGACATGGGGCACTATGGTGACAGATAGTGGAGGAGATACAAAAATTCTAGATAGAAGGAAAAGAAAAAGGAAGTCATTAACTTTCAAAGAAATGCCATGAAAGCTTTGACCTTCCTTTTTCTGTTCAATGTTTTCATTGACAGGTTCTTAAGCAGAAATCTATGAAGAGAAGGAAAGACACATGGACAGAAAATGAGAATGCCCATGTTACCAAAAACATTTCTTAAAGTTAATTAAAAACAATAAAAAACCTTCTCTGTAAGGACAGTCTTTTGCTTTCTCTGATGTCTTTTCTCCTGCACTTTACTGTTATCTACAGAACATAGTTTATCCTAAATCTGAGAATTAAAAGAACCAGTGGAACCCACCTAAGTCTGCCTCCCACCTAGGGTGGGCCCAGGCTTCCCTCAGTCCTGCCTAGAGCAGGAATGTGCTGGGTTGTGAGACAGTGTGTGCTGTGGTCCTCCACCTACTCAGGAAGAAGAAACAACACTGGATCTATTTCTCCTTCCCCCATCAACTGGCAAATCTTAAATTTAGCATGTCTGCACTAACTAGGGCTTTTAAAGACATGCTCCCCTCTGAACTGGATTTTTATGATTAAAATAGAATACAAGTTTTTCAGTAAGATGCATAAAAATAATGCTGAGCAATTTCTTACTGAAGAATTATGTATGCTGAATTATAAGATGATAAGATAATAAGAAAAATAATTTCTATTATTGCTATTTTCCAAATGTGTTAAAATCATCTTTTCGCCTTCCCAGCTACCAATCTTCCCCAGTTCACCCACGAGGCTGTATTTTTCTTCGGCTTGCTGACAGTGATGGGTCACGGCTGCAGTCACAGTTCATATTTATTGTCTTCTGGTAACTGATGACATTTAGCTAAGCATTTGGCTTGCTACAAAAACACTCTCATCCCGTGTGGGTCCACATTGGCCTGGGCTGGCTTTATTATTATTATTAATTTAAAGTTTGTTTTTATTGAATTTTTGTGTATTTTATACAGAATATCTCAAAGAATCTTAATTATCTTTATACCCCCATCTCTACCGGTGCCCTCCCATAGCCCCGGCACTGGGACCCATATACTCTGTCATCTATATTAAGGCCCAATGTGCCAAGTCAGTGTCCCCAGACATTCCCCTGTGTAAGTCCATCCACTGAGGTCTAGTCAGCCTATCTAGAGTCCCTTGTTTTAGGAAGATCAGTAGATCAGTTTATCCTCACCCAGCAGTAATCAGCTGCCAATGTTTCCTAAGCTAAGATTGGGGTCTGCTGTCCATTTCCCCAGTTCTATGCTGGATTATTGTCTGCCTGAGTTTGCATGGGACTTGTGTATGCTGACACTATTGTCATAGAAGCATATGAGCAGGTTCCCAGGAGTTGGTAGAACTCTGTTTCCATATTGGCTGGGCTTGCTTTTGCTCATTGTTGGGCATTATGAGATCATTGACACAGCAATGTGATTTTCCAAAATCAGAAATCATTAAGTGTGGTGAGTACTTAATTAAATACTAATTGGAAAGAAAGAGTATCAGTGAGCAAGTGAGGCTCAGATGAGGAGATGCTTGAAAAGGAGTACCAAGGCCAAGCAAGTTAAGTTGTGTACTGCAGAGGCCCTTCCTACTGAAGGTTAAAAAACCCCGCAAACAATTGCACTGTTTCCCCCGTTTCTGGCTGCACACAAAGAGAAGAGGCTTGTGTAACTGTCAGCGCAGGTTTTAGAATGTTTAGCGGTTTAAGTGGACAATTCAAAAATAGGCATGCCTTCTATTCCTTCGGTAATTGGGGATTCTCTATTAAGGAAGGTTCTAATTCCCCTCATGCAGCAGCAATGTTTCTTTTAATTGGTATCATTAGGTAGACTAACAGATGTAGTGATTTATGTACCTCCTTTCATGAATATTCAAGAATGATGATTATAGAAATGCCCTTAAAAATATTAACAAGTTTCAGTATCGCCTATGCAGCCGGAACACACACTGAATTTCAGAGAAGATGTTCTGAGTATGAAACAATGGGAGCCCAGAACTTCAATTTCTTTTGCCTCCTTGCCTATGGTACTCTAAGTAGCTCCTGCCCCATACCTTCCAACTTTTCTTTGAACTGATAATATGTAAATACAGTGAGTTGAAGACATTTTGGCCAACTGACTCAATTAGAGGGATAGTTCTCTCTCTTCCCGACCACAATGCAAAAACAGGTTACAGCGATTAAACTTGACCTTGGGAGTTTTTTTCTTCTGTTTTGTTTTTTGAGACACAGTTGCACACTGTAGTCCAGGCTGGCCTTTTACTCATAGCTTTTCTATCTCAGTCTCCTTAGTTCTGGGATTACAGGATTCACCATCACGCCCAACTGTGAGTATTGATTACTGTTTTTGGTTAGTTTAGGAAGCAGGATAAGAAAAACATATTCCACTCATATATTTGGATCAATTGTCACAAAACCAATGACTAATTTATATATTAATAGACTATGCACAGAAATACCCACAGACAACACATTTTAGTAGAACTGGTAGACTATAAACTATGGTTTGATAATTCCCCATATAGATACAACAATTATTTATTATTATTAGATAGTATGGAAATTTTTTGCTCAGTTCACAGTTTTAAATGACTTTCTTTGGAATTGTTGGGCTTGCTGACTACAGAGATTATTACCTTTTAAAATCTGTTCTGTAGAGCCAGGAGTGGTGATGCACATCTTTAATCCCAGCACTCAGGAGTTAGAGGCAGGCAGGAACTCTGTGAGTTGGAGGCCAGCCTGCTCTACATAATGAGTTCCAGGCCAGCTAGGGCTACAGGGAGACCCTGCCTCAAAACAAAACAAAACAAAACTATTCTGTAATGTTCGCATTCATTATCTTTCAAATTATCTCTCTTGTTTCCATTCATCCAATTGGACATATGCTAGACCTCACTCTACTGTTTATGCCTTCTAATGGGTCCTCATGTTTCCTACCACTTTTTATTTCAGTGTGTTAGAAATTTTTAAAGCTCATTTTGGAAGGACATCAACAAGATGGTGAAGTAGAAAACTGTGTACTTCTACAGACATAATGCTTCAACAGCAATAAGTAGATCAATTCTTTAATTATTATTTATTTGTCTTTTTTTTTTTTGCCTGCGTGTATGTAAGTGCACCACATGTGTGTGATGTCCAGAAGAGGGTGTCAGATCCCCTGGAATTGGAGTTATGAATCGTTGTTAGTCGCCTCTGGGTGCTGGAAACTGAACCTGGGTCCTCTGCAAGAACATCAAATGCTCTTAATTACTGAGCCATCTCTCCTGCCCCCAAGTTGATCAATTCTGTACATAAAACAGCCCAGAAAGTAACGCAAAGCTTCTTAACCCTGAATAAATATAAAGCCAGCCAAACTGAAATTAGTAGGAAAATTGGCGATGCCCTATGTGAACGAAGGTTCCCAGAAAAATCCTGCACCTTGAACTGAACTGCAAGGCTGAACAACTGATGAACACTTCAATGACTGGAGAGTTTGGAATGTTGCTGACCCGGAGCCTATTTACAATTTATCTTGGGCCATCTTTAGCCCCAAATAGCCACTCCTTGCCCACCACATTTCTGACCTTAACATCTTGTGATTAATAGAATGGATTAGCTTAACAAAGAAACAGATCCATTCCCACCAATCAAAAGGCTAAAAATTTTGGCAGTTAGCATCTGAGACTTCTAGTAGAATTCTGTCCCCCTCTGCTATGACCTGCCTTCTGAATGCATCCATCAATGTATGTGAAGTGTCTTGGATTATGACTTTTCTTTGCTCTGTTTAATGAAACCGCTTCCACTTTGGAACATGGAATTTTGGGGTCACCTGAATCTGTGTTCCCAAGCCACAGTCACTCATATTTGGCTCCAGAATAAACTGTCTCTTATCCCCTTTGAGGTGAGAGTTGCTTTTGTGTTGACATCTGTCATCATCATTCTTATCCTTAGCGGAGGGCCATAGAATTGGGAGCAGGCTCCAGTTCCTTACTGTTCTCTAAGGAGATAAACATTTGGGCAACACATTCATGTTTCAGGTTTTCCAGGTGCTATCCAAGTGACTGACTTCTGTCTCACCAGGCCTAGAGTGCTGATAAGAGCCACTATGTGCTAGACCTCCACGAGCTACAGAAAATACACAGTGATTTGAATTACTACACAGGTGTTCACTACAGTTCTTCCTCCTGGCTTAACATTCCGTAAGTAGAAAAAAGTGAAAAAATCAGTCCTCAGTTTCTCCTTGGGGAGAAAAGAGTTGGACATTTAAATGTCATAGAGTCACAAAAGTTTTGTTTTTTTTTTTTCACCTGCATGAGAGTGTTGATGGATCTCTGGGGGCTTAAAGAGCAAAGACAGTGGTTTGAACTAGCTCCTTGGCACTTGCCAGAGTTTTTCCCTTGGTCTTCTCCTGTGTAGGTCTCATCTCTGAAGACTAGGAAAAAGTTTTCTTAATGTGTACACACTAACAGAATCAAGGAAAATAAACGGGGGAGACATTATCCGAAAACCTAGCAAGATAAGACTCCAGATACCGACCCCAATAAAATGGGGATGTATGAATCACCTGACAGGGAATTCAAAATAATCATCATAAAAATGACCAATGACCTCAAGAAAGTAGTCCCCAAGGTGTGAACTTAAAGACTGAAAATAGAACTAAAAATAAATCTTAGAACTAAAATAAGACAATGATTGAACTGAAATATTCAAGAGGGGTGTCCAACAAGCAAGCAAAACAGAGAACCAATTAGATTCCAGCCAAGCGGGTCACAAAAGGTGTTGTGAAGGTTCCACATGGAGAAGTGAAAGCACCGGAAACTTCTTCAAAGAAATCATGACTGAACTTCTTAAATTTGGAGAAGCAAATAATATCTAGATCCAAAAAATTCAAAAGACTTCAAGTAAGATGAATACAAAGAAATGAATACAAGACACAATATATTTAAATTGTTCAAAGTCACGGGAAGAGAATTTTGAAAGCTGTGCAGGAAAATGGATTGCCATTTATGAAGGAGCTTTCATAAGATTACCAGTGGAGTGTTCATAGAAACCTTACAAGCCAGGGGGAAGTGGGATGATATATTGAAAGTACTGAAAGAAAAAAGAAAATAACTGGTAGCCATTATTCTTCCTGACAAACATATTCTTCAAAAATATACGAAAGGTAGTTTTCAGGACTTATAAAAAGAGAGTTCATTAGTAGCTTTGCCTTAAAAGAACTATTAAAGCGAGGTCTTCAACATGAAACTAAAGGAGACCAAACAGCACCATGATGCCCTTAGAAAGTAGAGAACTTGTTAGTAAAAGTAAGTAAATAGTCAAACCCAGGCTGTGTGCAGGTGACTTTTCATACTTAAGAGTTTTGCTTCCACAGACTCAATGACTTGCTGCTTTGTTTTATATTTACTTTAAAACTTGTGTCTGTACTGACCATGCACAGATTTTCTACATTATTCCCTAAACAATGCAGTATGACTATTATTTTCAAAACTATTTTATTTATTTTCTTTTTCTGTGTATTGCCTGCATGTATGTAAGTGCACCTGTGTCATGCAATGCCTGTGGAGGTCAGAAGAGGGTATTGGATGCCCTCTAGAACTGGAATTACAGACAGTTGATAGCCATATGGGTGCTGGAAATTGAACCTGGGTCCTCTGCAAGAGCAGCTAGTGCTCTTAACTGCTGAGCCATCTCTCCAGCCCCAGTATGACTATTATTTACACAGCATTTATATTGCATTAGGCACTATAGGTAATATGTAGATATTTTAACCTATATACAGGGATATGCACAGTTTATTTGAAAATAATATGCCATTTTACATAAAAGATTAACATCTACAGATTTTGGTCATCAACAGAATTTTGAAACAGAGCCTCTGTTATATACAGAGGATTAGCTAATCTTGTTGGGTAAATAATTTTATTTCTAGTATAAATGTTTTAAGTATAAAAGTATTAAAATAACTAAAATTGTTAGTGGCTATATAATATAAAAAGATGAAACTTCTGACATAGAATAAAGCATGGGGTTAGAATGAAAAGTTAGTTCTTATATGTCATTAAACTGCTATCTTCTTATACAAGACTGTAAATGACCGTAAGGTATTTCGTGAATGGCTCCTGATAACCAACAAAGAAAATACCTATGGAGAGTACACTAAGGAGAAGGAAAAAGTGATCAAATTATTTCAATACAAAAGCCACACCACAAAGTAAGAGGGCAAGAAAGGTAAAGCACGCGAACAAATGACAAGGCAAATGGAAAACCATCGATAATTACCTTAAATGTAAATGGATTAACTCCCTAATAAAAAGATGCAGACTGACTGAATGGATTAAAAAAGCAAGAACAATGGGATCCAACAATACATTCTGTAAAAGACTCTAGATTTAAGAACACACATAAGTTGAAAGTGAAGGTCCATGCAAATAGGGTAGTCATAGACAACAAAGTGATTACACTTAGAGCAAGAAAATAGGCTTCAATCAAAAACCCACTGGAGGCCTGGTGAGATGGCTCAGCAGGAAACGTGTGCTTTCCACCTACATAATGGAAGAAGAGAACTGAGCCCCACAAGTTGCTCTCTGAACTCCAGATGTGCACTTCGGCAGGGGTGCCCCTCTCCACTAAAGCACAACATAAAACAAAACACCTCACTAGAGACAGAAACATTTTATAATCATAGAGGGAACAATTCTCCAAGACAGTGTGACAATTGTAATACAGCCTCAGTTTTAGAGCACGGAAGTAGAGCAAACTGACAAAATGGAAGGGAGGAGAAAACGTAGATAAGTGTCAATGTCCTGCTTTCTATAATGGATGGAACCACCAGTCAGAAAACCTTCAAGTAGAGAGGAAGTGAACAGCATCACAGATCAGATGGCCACAACACACATGTCCATCAAAGCAATGAAACACACACACTTCTCGGCTGCACAGGGAACATGTGCCAGGAAGGCTACAAACCTAGTCTTAATAAATTCAAGATGACTGAAGTCATGTCAAACATCAAGAATAATGAAATAAAAATGGATGTCAATAGCATAAGGAAAACTTCAAAACTCACAAATCTGTCGAAATTAAATTGCATACTTTTGAACAATCAGTGGACCAAAGAAGTCAGAGAGGAAATTAGAATGTATTTTGAGAAAAAAGAAAAAACAAAACAAAACAAACCCTCTCTAACAACCCCCCTCCCGACTTGACAAACCTTTAGACTAAGAAAAATACAGAAAATTAAAATAACTAAAATCATAAAGAAGGAAATATGATTGATGTCACAAGAAAACAAAGATAAAGACTAGTAAATAGCTATGTGTCAACCTCCTTGATAATGTAGAAAACAATGGATAAATTCCTAGGTACACACAATCTAGTAGGACTCCCAATGAAGAAATGGAAGTCTGGATAAACTTATAAATATTAAAGACATTGAATAGTAATTAAAATTCCCCTAATAAAGAAATAAGCAGGAAAAGTGGTTTCATGGTGAATTTTCTTAAAATTAACACTAACCCACTCAAACTCTTCTGAGAAACTGAAGAGGAGGTAATTCCAAATTCACTTTACACGGCTAATACTGCCCTTATATCAGTATGAGATAAAGGTATCCAAAGAGGAGGAGATGTTTATACACCAATATCCCCGAGAGGCATAGATGTTTAAATCTTCAAGAAAATAGCAGCAAACTAAATTCAACAACACATTAACAGGATTGTGCACCATGACCAAATGAGATTTATCTCTGGAGTTCAAGGATGGTTGAATACATGAAAATCAATTACTGTGATACACCACATTAAGAGAACAATGAAACTAGCCAAACACAAACATCAGAGGATGGTTATCTCAATAGATGCAGAAAAAGCATTTAAAATGATAAAGTAAAGGCCCTTTGCAAACTAGGAGGAGAGGTAAATTACCTCAAAACGATGAAAGTCATCTATGATAAGCTTACACACAATATCAGACAGTGGTGAAGGGTTGAAAATTTTCTTCTGAGACCTGGAAAAAGACAAATGCCCACCGTCAGAAGTTCTATTCAATACAGCAGGAGAAATTCTAGCCAGATCTAATAGATAATAGGAATAAATAAGATCTAGAGGGGAAAGAAATAAAATTATGATAGATGATCATACCATCAGCAAATGGGGATAT
>NW_008336953.1:3131531-3145250 GCF_000622305.1 Nannospalax galili | reverse complement strand
ACACACACACACACCTATCCAGACTCATACACATAATTTACTCCTAAAGATACTATTAGAACTCATTAATCAATTCAGTAAAAACCAGGATATAAAACTATAAAACTAATAGAGGTAGAGGCAGGAGGATCAGAAGTTCAAGGCCAGCCTGGGATGAGAGAGAGAGAGAGAGAGAGAGAGAGAGAGAGAGAGAGAACTAAAAGTTATAGAACTAAAATTTAAAAGAACTGGGATTAGAGAGATAGCTCATTCAGTACAGAGAGGACATGAGTCAAATCCCCAGCACCTATGTAAAAAGCCATAGTGCCACATGTTATAATCCCAGCACTGTGGAGGTAGAGACAGGTATGTCCCTGGGACTCAGTGGTCAGCCAGCTTAGCCTGTCAAGTTCCACATCCCATGGGGGAGACCCTTTCTCAAAAAACAAGGTGGATGGCTTGTGAGGAATGACACTTGCTTCATATGCAGGAATCATACATGTGCACAAGCATGCCCTCTCCCCAAACTAACAAGTGGAACAGAGAGCTATGAAAGATATGTTGCTTTGTGAGGAAAGGAGTATGAGTTAAAACACTGTAAAATAGAAAACGTGTGCTCAGTACAGGGGCAGGAGGAAAGGTACCTTGAAAACCAGGTGCCATCCATCAAAGGCTCCAACTTGTAAAAACACAAATTAATTTAGAAGAGACCCTAAACTGAGAATGCCTACTCCTACTCCAAAATGGCCACCTAGAGAAGTGTTCCTTTAGGTTCAGTCTCAAAGGCACACAGGAGTGGATGCAACCAATAGAACCAGGCTACATCTTCAGCTGCAACAGAATTTGACAATGTGCTGTCATGGTGCTGGTTTTGCCAGAATGAAGGTTTAAGAGAGATGGGGCTGTTGAGTCTTGCACCAAGGTTCCAGAAAGCTACTGAGGGTGGGCAATGTGTTGGTTTCTTTGCAAAGAGCCCTTAAGAAGTCATTACATGAAGATGGAAAGGTAAAACCTAGTTGACAATGGAGCCCCCATGATATTGGAGGTGCCAGGCCTGTGGACCTTTGCTGAAGAAAGCTGCTGGCCCAAGCAGGAAGTCACATGTGCTATAAGTGGCAGAGCTGGAGGGATGGGGTTGGCCATGTTTTCTGGAACTCACACGATTCCATCATGAGTTCCACATGCTAGATATGGAGCTATAGGATCTGTTGTTTGTCCTGCTTGGTGTGGGTTTTGCTTTAGCCCAATCCTTTCTTGCTATGCCACGTTCTTCTCTTTTAGAATGAAAATGTTTACTCTCCGCCATTGTAATTTGGGAGTGTTACATTACAAATCCTCTAGATGCCTCTTTCCCTCTCCCAGAAATCAGGTCACATCCCCTGATGTGGGAAATCAGGCTATTTCTTAGGGCAAAGAATTGGCAGGCACCTGCTGTGGCTGTTACAGGACTCAGGCCTAGTGGAAAAGCAATCCCAGTCTCTCCCACCTGTTGCTCTACTGTCCCCAGCTGTTCATCACGATGGGAGAAGTCCAATGTGAGGCAGCTGGTCACCTTGTATTTGCAACCAGGAAGCTGAGAGAGGTGATTGCTGGTACTCAGCTCTCTTTGCCCTTTTTATTTTAATTAATTTGTGTGTATATGTGTACGTCTTTGTGTATGTGTGTGCAGGTACACATATGTGCATGTGCTTGTGAAGGGCAGAGGTCATCCTTGGGTCTTACGCCTCAGGAGCCAATCCACCTTGGTTGCTGAGAGAGGGTCTCTCTCTGGGACCTGGAGATAGATGATTAGGTTATGCTGGCTGGCCAGCCCTAGTCCCAGGAATCTGCCCATTTCTGCCTCTCCAGCAGGGATTACTAGCATGCGCCACCATGCTCAGCTTTTTATGGGGTACTGGGAGTCATACTCAGACCACTTTATTTACTTAGCAATTTCTCCAGCCTCTGGCTTCTTGTTTGGTCTGGGGTCTGGGGCCGTAGCCCATGGAATTCTGCCACCTACATTCAGGGTGGGTCTTCCCTCTTGAATGAAACCTCTCTGGAAACACCCTAGGAGACACATCCAGAGGTTTGCTTCGATGGTGGTTCTAAATCCAGTCACACCGACAATGAAGAATCACTGAAACGCGTGAGTGAAGGCCTGGCACTGGTTATTCTCTTATAGTCCATTCTTTTATTCTCATGTATTTAGAGCTGGGGCTAATCAACAGCTTTCTCTGAAGTCTCTGTAGGGAAGGTAGTTTTGTGTGTGTGTGTGTGTGTGTGTGTGTGTGTGTGTGTGTGTAAATTCTTCCTCTGATTGTGCCAACACTCCTGTTGTGTCTCCGGAGCTACTTCCTGCCCTCTGAATGCACCTATTAAGATTCCCTGGCCACAGGGCTTGACAGAGACCATTACCAAGAAGTAAATAATGCCTCTGGGCTTCATTTATTCCCCCACATAGAAGCTTTCTTGTTATGTTTGCCTCAGAGGAACAACCAGGCATTACAAAAGTATTTGTAGTATTTAAAAAAAAAAAATCCAGTGGCTTTGGTTCTCTGGGAAGGGATTCTCTATTCTGTACAATTTCCATTATTATTTATTTGTTGATGATAGCTGTTTGCAAAATGAATTCGATAGATAAAGCATACATAGAATAGATTTTCTTAGTATAGCATCTTTAAATATTCAAGATGTCTCTTCATAAATCCCTAAGAATGTAAATAGAGGTTTCATAATAAAAGAAACAACATTGCATTGTGCTAGAAATTCAAGTGGCAAATCAGCCCTCACCTTCTTAGAAGCAAGCTCAAAATCAAAATCACTCCCAGGAACAGATGAAGGAAGGAAGTAAATACTAACAAATGGTATAAAACAATTATGTGACACAAAGGAGCAAACAAGGAAATTGAATGTTTCTTAATAACTCCCATCACTGGGTCTCTAAAGTGAAGAAAGGGAACCTCTAGCAATATGTGATAGGATGTACAGATACCTGAAGCCTCCTACTCACCATGGTAGGAAATATTTTAATTCTGATAATAATTCAGTTAAAATGATTTAAAATTAAACAAGATATCACAGACCACATGACAAAAATTGGATCATTTTAAATATAAAACATCTTGAGGCTAGAGAGATGACTTAGTGGTTAAGAGCACATAATGTTCTCTTAGAGGACCTGAGTTCAGTTCCCAGAGCCCGTGCTAGGTGGTTCACAACCACCTGTAACTCCAGTTCCAGGGACTCCAATGCCTTCTGGCCTCTGTGGACACCTCATGCACGTGGCATATGCTCATAGAAACACACACACACACACATGATTTAAAAATAAAACAAAACATTTCAAAAAAGTCCTTATTTAAGGAACTTATTTGTAATCACAGAGGGGCATGATTGCATCTGTTTGTAGTGAGATGAAGTGCTTAGAATATTCTGAGCTGGGTTTTAAGAGAATTCTCAGGCTGGTGTGTATGAAGTTTAATAGTTAAGTCTAACTAACCTCTGCTTGTGCTCTGACCCTTGAATGTGAGAAAACCCAGGGTCACTTTCTCTCCTCGGTCATGCGCTACATTTGCTTTAAAAAATATTTTTATTTCATGTGTTTTGTCTGCACGTATGTAAGTGCACCAGACTGTGTGTTGCCTGTGGAAGCTTGAAGAGGGTATTGGATTCCTTGGGACTGAAGTTGCAGAGGTTGTTAGCTACCATGTGGGTGCTGGGAATCAAACCTGGGTCCTCTGCAAGAGCAGCCAGTGTTCTTAACCACTGAGCCATCTCTTCAGCCTCCCTCCACCCCTTCACTTTTCTATCTTTACTATCTTTTCTATCCCCTTAGGTGTTTGTACAACCCCACAGTTTAAATAACCCCGATCCACTTATGGACGTATCATATGAACCCTATTGTGATCTCTGGATCTGTATTTTCTGCTTTGTATGTGAAACTTCCTGTGGATTCTTAAGCACCATGCCACCTGAATTTTTAAAAATATTTTATTATTTTTATTTCATGTGTATGAGTGTATTGCCTGCATGTAAGTGTGTGCACCTGTGTCATGCAATGCCACGGAGGTCAGAAGAGGGCTTCAGGTTCCCCTGGAACTGGAGTTAAGGACTGTCTGTAGCTGCCATGTAGGTGCTGGGAATTGAACCCAGGTCCTCTGCAAGAGCAGTCAGTGCTCTTAACCGCTGAGCCACCTCTCCAGCTCCCAGACCACCTGAATTTTACAAACTGAAATTTACTTTCTCTGTTCCTCTATCGTTTTTCTTCATTCAATTTTTGTCATTGAACATGACTGTGATTGTTAATCTTCATCACCAACTTGCCTGGATTTAGAGTCACCATGGAAACACATCTCTGGGTGTGTCTGTTACGGTATTTCCAGAAAGGCTTAACTGAGCAGTAAAGACACCCTGAATCAGAGCAGCTCTACCCCACAGGCTGAGGTCCTGCTGTTGATCAAAAGGAAAAAGCGAGCTGAGCACCAGCATCATCTGTCTGATTCCTGATTGAAGGCAGTGTGCCCAGCTCCTTCATTCTCATGACCCTGTGACTTTTCCACCATGGTGGACTGCACACGTCCTTAAACTATACATTAAAACAAACCATTCCTTGTCAGGTGTTTGGTCATGGCAAGGAGAAAGGTAGTAACACAATGGTTAAGCCCACGGAACCCCAGCCTTCATCTTAAAGCCTGCTCCACAGAAGGGAACTGATAAATATTCACTGATGCAATGAAAAAGTAGACAGACTTTTCACTTGAAATCATTTCAGAAAACCTCTCCTTCCCTCTACTGTTCTGGGCTGTTTTTCTCTTGCTTCTACCACACTGATCACCTCTGGCTTTTTCTAAATGCAGCAAGCTCTTTTATAATGTTTCTTTTCTTTCTTTCCTGGTAAATCCTTAGTACACAGGGAAATAGCCTGCTGTACTTTTTTGGTGTTCTCCTAATTCTGTACGTAAATTCAACCCAAGTTTTATTCACAGAAGCACCATGCTGATTGCAAAGTTTTATTTCAATATTCTGCTAACCTAGATAATTCAGTCATCGCATAATCATCCCTACTGTGGTTTGAACGTGAAACACAGCCACAGGCTCAAGTGCTTGCAAATTTGGCGCCCAGCTGGTGGTTCTGTTTGGGAGAAGTTTTAGGAGGTGTGGCTATGAGGGTGTCTCCAGACATGAGCAGGTCCCACCACGGCAGAGGCTGCCCATGCTGCCCATGCCATCCCTGTCATGATGAACTCATCACACCATGATCTAAAATAAACTTCCTTCCTTAAGTTGTTTGTGTAAGGTATGTTAGACAGCACTAAGTGAAGTAACTAATCCAGTCTTCAAGGACAGAAGCAATATTTTACTTTTTTTTTTTTTAAAGCTTCCTGGTGTTTAGCACAATACCAGACATAAAGTAGATGGTCAGTTTTGTTTTTTGTTCTTGAATGGGTAAAAGTCATTTTAGAGATTATAATTTTAGAAAACAACCAGCATTAAATGTTTTTAAATTAACTCAAGAAATACCTAGCAAATGCGTATCTAGAGTATATTAGAAATGAACTTCTCAAGTTTTTTTCCAGTGTAAAGAATATATAAAATACCACATACAAGTATATTATATATATTCATAATGTACATGATAAGCTATCAGTTATAAGCATCTCCTGTAATTTGAATAAATTTGTCATTAGCAGCCTTTAAAATCTAACTTGCTTTTAAATATGATCAAGATGTATGAAATTCATAAAATTCAATAAAACATTTTCAAAAATTCTAACTTGCTTTTGTTTTTAAGTATAGATTCTCAATAAGTATAAAATACTCAAAAAGACCCCCCCAAAAAAACTCCAAAAAGAAACCACAAAAACCCCCCAAAAACAAAAGTGTGTATTCCTGACATATACATGTAACCAATTTTTCTTGTATATAAGAAGGGATTCCTTCCTTGTAGTTTCTTCTAGTCTGTTTGGGTAATATAATTCTGTATTTTGGAAACATGGAAAATAAAATTAGCCTGAGCCCATATGAAGCTTTTTACCCCCTTCCCATTAAAAGTGGGTAAGAGTCAGGTGTGGTGGCGCAAGCCTTTAATCCCCACACTTTGGAGCCAGAGGCAGGTGGATAGCTGTGAGATGGAAGCCGGCCTGGTCTCAATAATGAGTTCCAGGCCACCAACTGTGGCTACAGGGAGAACCTGTCTCAAAAAACAGAGGGCAAGAAAACGACACAGACAGACTTCTGGCCAAATTTAAGACTAGAGATTATTAACTCAGGAAACAGTAATAGTTAACCCAGCATCATGCAGATGAAGGCTTTCAGGTCTCTCTGTCCCTCCACATTCCCAGACATGTATTCATTCCATCCACACAGGAGCTGTGGGCTACAATTGACTTGATGCCATTACAAAAGACACAAGGGATCTGACAGGTGACAGACAGACTGAAACTCAAGGTTGTCTGCGCCTTAAGTCACCAACACAGATGAAAGCACTTCACAGATCATGAACAGTGCATAAAGAGATGAGGATGCGATTTCCTCAGATCATTATAAATATATCTCCCAATAAAGTAACAATATCTTTTCATCTGTACCAACTCTGGTCATTTTTCAAATGGTTATGTTGCAGTTGCTTAAATGAATCTAATAAAACAAAGGTATTTTGAGGGTAAAATGACTCATTAGAATTGAAAACTTAGGTTGGAATTAATATATAATACATGTAAAGTTCAAACAGTACAAGGAATCAGGATGTAAAAGTAGCTTGGGTGGCAAAATATTTTATTAAATTTGGGAAAAATTCTCATTTCTGTTCATATGTAACCCCTCAAAGTTTTTATAGAGGAAAAACTCACTAGGACACGAATATAAGTTTTGGGAAGGAATGAATAACACAGATTTTTAGAAAATAGCATTTTTCCAACCTTTTAGATGAAGAATTTTTGTTTAAAAAAAGAGTTTTGGCCAGGCATGGTGGTGCATGCCTTCAGTCCCAGCACTTGCGAGGCAGAGGCAGAGGCAGGTGGATCTCTGTTGAGTTCAAGACCAGCCTGTTCTATATAGTGAATTCCAGGTCAGCTGGGGCTACAGGGAGACTCTATCTCAAAAAGACCAAAAAACAAAAATAAAAAAATTAAAAAAGAGCTTCTTTTGTCTAAAACTCGAGTTTAAAAAAAACTCAAAATCATCTTTTTAGTTTTATTGAAATGAGAAATATATTTATTTACTCCACTAGAAATAAACAAACAAAAGAAAACTGTGTATTATAAAAATGAAAAGAGATACTGGTCACAGCTTTTCAGCATTAAACTGGCCATGGTTGTGAATTAGTTACATAGATAAAAATCCAATAATGGGTTAGCACTCTCATGGTCTGTTCAATGCCCACTCATCTTGTATCTGAAGTAAGTAAGTAAAAACAAAGAACAAGGCGTGTAGGTCACACAGCATGAGAGACAACATACCCAGGACCCATAGGACTGCTTGTGAGAGAAGCAAAGATTGTAAGGGCAACCTGAGGGCATCTAGCAGGTTTTGTCTTTTTTGTTTAGGATATATGAATAGAGAAAAGCCCTGACATAGAAGATGTTGACTCAAGCCAGGGTAGCTCTAGTTTTGATCAAATAAGCAATCCTAGCTTTTTCTGCTTGTATTTAAAATTGGAGAGATAGGGCTTGTTCTTCTAGAAGACCCCAGCACCCACATGGCGCTAACAACCATCCATAACCCCAGTTCCAGGAGATCTGATGCCTTTTTCTGTCGTCCACCTGTACTGCGCGACATGGGTACACTTACATACATGCAGGCAATACACCCATCCACATAAAATAAAAATAAATAAATTTAAAAAGTAAAAATAAAAAAGGAGGGATAAATTAGATAATCTTTAAGTTTTTTTATATCACTCTTAAATCCTAAGACTCTTTCCCTCATGGATCCTGCTTTTACAATGAAGGTACATCTATTTTTACATCAAACATGAGACTTACTCATCTCTATACACAAAGTAGGCCAGGCTACATGAACATGAGCAAAGACAACATCGTATTCATTCGAGACGTGATTCCGTACTTCTTTCTGACACATTGAACGTTAGCAGAATTAAGGATGCACATAAAATATGAGCAACACACATACATCAGCACAAATCCACTACTTCTTGTTGAACGGAAGTACAGGCTCCACCAGCACGTTAGTTAAGAAAAACCAGGAGAACTCCAGATGTAAGAGTTATTTTAAATATTCACACAGTCCTACCACATGCTGTATTTAGTTAGAGAAAATTTGGCATGGACTAACTGGAAAGAAACATTAAATATGTTTAGTTTTCCTCTGTAAAATTACTGCCTGGTATAAGCCATGTACAGCTCCTTCTGGGGATAACTTTTTACAGGGACTATTAGTATATTACTGGAATCACAATACGGTACATCTGTCAGAGATAACGCCTCCCTCTACAAAAACTGCCTTCCATGATGTTTTGCTATGCAAGGGTCTAAACCACCATAATCAATAGTGGAGTTCAGAATGCATTTGTCCCCCACTAGAGCGAACAGATACCTCCAGTTGCTCCAGTTGCTTATGGAGGTAGAAAGCATTAGGCTCCAGGCATCCACAGGCAATCTCAATCAGTAGGTACTCCGGCAAATAAGTTACACATGAGGTTAGCTCTTGGACATAAATAACAGTGTAAGGCATGGGACCAGGAGTTTATAATGTAATTTTTCTAGTGTGTATACATGCATGATGTTTGTAAGAGCTTAAGTTTTCACCTTCCACTATACTTAGGTAAGCAGAGGCCCCACTGTGCTTGACTTAGATTACTCGAGAGGCCTGTGGGCTCTTGAAAGCACCCGACATGAATTAACTAAGTCATTAATCCTCACTGTTCCTGCTCCCATAAACCATATATTACTATTCTTTAATGGTTGATGAAACTCAGTCAGGAAGGATAATTGCCTTGCTTAAGGTCACAGAGGGAGTCTTGTGTCAGAACAGAATTAGGGTTGAGTGATTTTTGGCCTACAGGCTTATACTTGGCCTACCAGGTCATGTGTGATGGCAAAAGACTTTTTCAGATCTTTTTTGAGAGTGAGGTCTCTCTGAAGCCCCAACTGGCCTAGAACTCATTATGTAGACCAGGCTGGCCTCCATCTTACAGAGCTCCACCTGCCTCTGCCTCCCGAGTGCTGGGATTAAAGGCCTGTACCACTATACCCAACCAAGACTTCTTTTTATTTTATGGTGTGTGTGTGTGTGTGTGTGTGCGTGTGTGTGTGTGTGTGTATACACTCCTCCATGGGTAAGAGTGTAGGTATTAGGATACCTGCAGTCATGTATCAAATAATGTTTTCATTATTAGAATAGCATTCACATATTGTGACATACTTAATAACTTTGAAATCTGTTTTCTTCTTGTTCCATCTCCCAGTCTTGTCCAAGAAGGAGCAATGCTGGGCAACAAATAGAAATGGCTGGAACCAAAAGGGCTTCTCCTTACTTATTTGTTTTTTCTGGAACAGGGTCTAGTTATATTTCCCAGGCTGGTCTTAAGCTGCAATTTTCTCACCTCTGCCTCTGGAGTAGGTGCGATGGTGGGAGTGTGCCATGACACCTGTCTCAGAAGAGCTTATGGTGAGCTCTAGGATGTTACCAGAAAGTTGTTTTAGGTGGGGGACCAGAGTAAACAGTCACAAAGTTTGATTAGTTTTATTAGCTTTGATGAGCAGGTGTTTGCTCTACACAGAAAGTTGCTTTGGTCTAGTGGTGAACTATACATGATCAGGAGCTAAATCGTAAGAATTAGAACCCTGATTCTATCACTTCTTGTCTGCATGGTTTGGGAAAACTACCTCACACTTTCTATCTCAGTTTCCACGTCTGAAAAATGGGTACAGAAATGGCACTCAGTTTTCAGAGCCTCATGAGGACTGCGTGGGACAGTGTATTCATGGTATGTTTCCAACTGTGCTGGCCACATGGGGAGAACCCAGGAGGCATTAGATGCCACTACCATCATCATGGCAAACCCATGAGAGGGAAGCTATTAAAGCCAATCTTGTCAATGTTCTTGTCCATGTCTAAGAATGACTTTTTAAATTTTGAATAGCTGAGGGAAAAACAAATTTAAAATCAAGGGGCTGAGGCCAGAGAGATGGCTTAGCAGGTAAAGGAGCTTTCCATACAAACTTTATGAAAATGAGTTGGGTCCCTAGAACTCTGCAAAGTTGTCTTCTGATTTCCACACACGTGCTGTGGCATACATGCCAGTAGTAGTAGTAGTAGTAGTAGTAGTAGTAGTAGTAATAATAATAATAATAATAATAATAAGTGAAGGGTTGATGTGCAGTTCAATGGTAGAGTGCTTACGTAGCATATATCAGGTCCAGGGCTTGATCTCTAATACCATATAAATAAATATGAACCAATCAGTTGATTAACCAGAAAAAAACCATTTAAGGACTATATTTGAACAGAAGTGAGGGCAATTCAGAAAGCTCAGGAGGAAGTGGCACATTCTCAGACATTGACCTATACGCCATCTTGAATTACTTGTTGGCTTGATCAGGACACACTTCAACATCAATCTTCCATTTGATGAATTTTCATCATGATAGAAGTTCTTTGTGAGAGAACTTTAGTTGTTAATATTGTTGCCCTCAGGATTATCGTCTCCGTGCTCTTGTCCAGGGATCAGTCTGGATCATTGGTTGGGAATGAAAACACAACAGCATCCTGGTGATGTAGTTAATCAGGTCATTGAAACCAGTGTGTGGTATCTTTAACGTGGAACAATGGTTACTATGAAGTAGACATGTAAGCGTACTGCTTATGCACATGCTAATACTGTGTATTGTATTCTCAAAATTAAAGTAGTTAAAGCATGTTAGAAATTCAAAATATAGTGAAAATAAAACCAAGAAAGTCTAGAATATTCTCTCTTTGTGGCCTTGGTGGCCTTCTAGAACTTAAGGTAAGACCCTATGGATGAAGATACCATATATTTCAGGCAGAGGTCTTGGAACTGACCTGGAGGCCTTGTCCCTGAGGACTAGCTGTCATAGTATGGGAAGGTGCTATGCAAGCTGCCAAAGGGAAAAGTGTTCAGTGATCCTACTCAGCCATAAAGCCTATGAACCATAACAAAGACCAGCCGAGCAAGATATCCCCAGTGGTGCAGTAGCAGCACTCTCATCTTGGAGGTAACCACCAGCTGTCTAATTAGACTCAAGGCCCACTCAATAAGAGGGAATTCACACCTGGTACTACAAACCCAGTCAGTTCTTCATGGAGAGGTCATAGGCCCTAGAGGAGACCCTACCATTGTCATTTTCTCAAATCATTTTATTTTCCAAGCACATTCTAGGCTATCCTTAGACTCACGATGAGTGTAACTGTCAACCCTCAGTAAAGAAGCTGCTTTTTGCAGCAGATAGGGACAACAGAGAGCCACAACTGTTCAAAACGCAGGCAATACAAAGCTCCACCTCTAAACAAAGAGTTACAGGCAATCAATGGCTAGAGAGAGAGAGAGAGAGAGAGAGAGAGAGAGAGAGAGAGAGAATAAGTTTTCTCCAGGGATAAGTTCCCTGATAGGTTATCCAGTCCCAAGTGGTCAGCCTTAAACACAACATGTATGTATAAGCCACAGTGAATGGGCACAATGGTAATTAAAGAACAGATCATGAATTTGAGAGGGAGTTGGGAAGCAGGAGAGGGAGGGGGAGATGGTATAAATACAGTAATCATGTTGCACCTCTGATCTCTCATCAAGAAGTTAATTTTTGCAGTACATAGTGATTGACATAGAGACCCACAACTGGTCAATGCACAGGACATTTATACCACATTCCTCCTCTCAAGGCTCAGGGATCATTGTGGAAGAAGAAAGATTGTAAAAGTCAGAGGGGGTAGATATTTTTAGACACAACAGGGCAATTACACATATGAACTCATGGCAGTTGTGACAGCATGCACAAGACCTGTGCAAGCTCAAGCCAGACAAAATCATATTATAGAGTGGTTGAGTTGGTCACAAAGTCTCACCCCTCATTGAGGAGCTATTAAAACTCATAGCTACTTGGAGAGGGGTAGCCAGTTTTTCCTATGGATATGACACCAGGTAGGTTGATCAGGGGATGAACTGTCATCCAAGAGTATTTGAGGAACACAAGACTTCAGCTTTGAAAAAGAAAGAAGAAATGAAGTTGGGGGTGTTGAATATTATCAAAATAATTGTACGAAATTCTCAAATAATTAATAAAAATATTATATAAAATAATTAAAAAATAACTACAGCTTTAAAAAGAAAGAGAAATCTAGAAGATGAAATGTGAATTACAAATATAAGTAAAGGCCCAGGCATGGTGGCACATGCCTTTTATCCCAGCACTTGGGAGGCAGAGGCAAATGGATCTCTGTGACAATTGAGGCCAGCCTGGTCTACATAGTGACTTCTAGGTCAGCTGGGGCGAAGGGAGACCCTGTCTCAAAAAATATATAAGTAAAGGATAGATATCAGAGAATACCAAGGGACTCCTACAAGTCCACGGGGGGAGAAGTACAAATACAGATAGATAAATTATCTAAGAATTGGAAAAGAATACTCTGAGCTAAGGACTCCCTTCAAGTTGAAACACTTCACTAAAGATCCAGTCAAAATGAATAAAAGCCCCATACTTCCAAACACTTCAGGGAAATTTCAGAACATCAAGGATAAAGAGAAAATCCTGAAAGCTTTGGAAGAAAGAGAGAAAAAACCACCTACAAAGGAAGTCGTGAAAATGTGAATGATGTGGGTATTGTTTCAATCTTAAAATCTATGTTTGCTCAAAACATCATTGAAATGTCAAAAGAGTATAAAGATTTTTTGGGACATGGAGACCCTCAAAACATTTATTTCCTATTTGACTTTTTAAGTGACATTTCTTGGGTTTATGCTTCATCAATATGATACAAATGAAGAGATACTTGATCAGATGTTCTAGAAATCTAGCAGAGAAGAGCAGGGCAGAGTGGCAGAGGTGACCTGGAAAAGCATTTGGGACAGAGAGAAGGTTCTGTGAGTAATATCTCCATGTCATCTCTGGGGAAATTAGAAATGCTCAACAGAGGAGAAGACCAAGGATTTAAAACCGTAAGAAAGTGGTAGCATGTCTTGTGTTAGTAATGAAAGTATAAATGATGTCATATTAGTCACATGCTTCATCCATTTTCAACACTTAGAATTAGTCTATTGGTAAACCGTGCAAGACCTACTTATCATAACAACACATAACATCAGTATTTGAATCTGAAAATAAAACACAGAACAAAGCACAAAAGAGGTGGAGAGGGAACAGTGGGACCAGATGAAGGGGAAGTTCCTGCTAATGAGATGGAGGGAGGTGCAGAGAGAGGGAGGGGGAAGGAAGGGAGGGAGAGAGGGAGGGAGGGAGAGGGGGGAGGGAAGGAGAGAGAGGGAGGGAGGGAGGGAAGGAGGGAGAGAGAGAACACTTGTTCCTGGCCAGCCCTGCATCTGTGAGACAGTGTGAGGGAGTCAGTTCTCTCCTTCCACCATATGGGTGTTCCAGGATTTGGACTGAGGTCATCAGGCTTGGTGGCAAGCACTTTGCCTATCAAGCCATCTCAGTGGCTGGATAAGACGAGGTGCTAAGGATCCTGTCCAGCTAAGGGTTTGGACATGAAAGATAAAAATGGAAAGACTAGGATGACAAGTGCAGTGGTTTTTAAAATGAACTCAGACTATTTAAATCACTGCCAATA
>NW_008336953.1:3045628-3131468 GCF_000622305.1 Nannospalax galili | reverse complement strand
ATATATATATATATATTGAATGAGGCACAAACTGCAAAAACAAATTAGAAATGCACTGGAATGCACTTAGTTAACAAGAAGCTAGACATATGACAAAGACACACCTGCTGCAAATGCATCCAGCTTTCTAAATGGTTAAGCCAAGATCTTAGTGAAGCAGGCAAGGACCCAGAGAAATTCAAACCCAAACCCAATGTGGCTGGACCTTGCTGCGATTGTTGCTTACATTTTGAAATAGGGGTTTGCTGGCCTGGTGTTTACTGTGTAACTCAAGTTGGAACTCATGGCAATCCTCCTGCCTCAGCCTCCTAAGTGCTGGAATTATAGGCATGTGCTATCATATCTGGCTTGAATCAAAAATGTTTTTTTAATGCTAAAGATGGAATCCAAGCCTCACATGCCAGGCAAGTGCTTTACCACTGAGCTGTGCCTCTCGCCCCTTAGATTTCTTTCTTTTTTTTGTTTTTCACATTTATTCATCCATCATCTATCTATCTATCTATCTATCTATCTATCTATCTATTTGTCTGTCTGTCTGTCTGTCTGTCTGTCTGTCTGTCTATCTATCTATCTATCATCTGTCTATCTACCATCTATCATCTATCTATCTACCATCTATCTACCATCTATCTATCTACCATCTATCTATCTATCGTCTATCTATCATCTATCATCTATCATCTATCCATCTATCATCTATTTATTTTGTATGTGTGTGTATGTGTGTGTGTGTGTGTGTGTGTGTGTGTGTCTGTGCATGTGTACATGCCATGGCAGGAGTGTGGAGGTCAGAGAACAACTTGTGGGAGCTGGTTCTTGCTTTCCTACATGTGGGTTCCAGGAATTGAACTGAGGTCATCGGGTTTGGTGGGAAGCACCTTTACCCACTGAGCCATCTCTTCCACCCAGATTTATGTGCAAGAGTGTTTTGCCTGCATGAAAGTAAGTGCACCTGTGTCATGTAGTATAAGCCAGAAGAGGGCTTCAGATCCCCTGGAACTGGAGTTATAAATGGTTGTTAGCTGCCATGTGGGTGCTGGGAATTGAACTCGTGTCCTCTGCAAGAGTAGCCAGTGCTCTTAGCCACAGAACAATTTCTCCAGTCCCCTACTTAGATTTCTTAATCATAAGACAACCCCCTCAGTTAAGCCTCAACACAGTCCTAGTACAGTAGAGAATTATTTCTGCTCTACAACAACTAGAGGTTCCTATGGATACAAAGGGTTGCTTTTGAAAAGGAAAAGTAAAAACAAAAATGCATCCCAGTGATGTCTTTCAAACTAACCTCATCATGCTATCCATTTCAAGACTCCTGAGGCATTAACTCTTCCATTTCCTCACAGAGACATACAAAGGAAATGCCACTTAATTAATGTATAATCTTCCTCTATTTTTTGTAAAAAAAATGTGTGTTATCTATATTGACCATGTACTGGTCCATAAAAATTCATGGTTGACTTTTTAACAAATCCCAGAACCAAATATACTATCAAAAAATTGTTTTCACCCACAAAGCTTATTCAAACACATCCTCAGAACTGGCCAAAAGAGGGTCGGCATGATCAATACTCTTTGGACTAAGCACCTAGTTTAGACTCTGTGTAAAGGTCTCCTTGCAATCCTCACACATACACAACTATACATAATATATAATGTGTGGGCATTCTTTGGACATTTCCTTTTCATTGAATGTTGACAGTTATTATTTCAAAGATTCTTTTAGGCAGCCCAAATTCAGACTGTTCAGTAACTTCCATCAATACTTCCAAAGTCTTTTAGCCTTCACTGTATGCATTACTTTTTGCAACATCTTTTGGTCTCAATTTTTGTATGAACACTTCATTCCTGAAATGGACAAATCAATAACAAAGCTAAGGAGAAAAGCCATTTTTTTTCCAGATAGACATTTATATCTTTGAAATATCATACAGCACAAAAATATAACATTGTATATTCATTTCTAATAGCTGATAAGAGAGACAGGGCCAGGGTTAGAATTATAAAATAAACTTCTTCTTTTCCATAAAATACAAACTTCTTCTAAAAATGACATTAAAACAATTTATCTTACTGTGAAATCACAGAGCCAAGTTATTACATCTTAGTAGAGAGCTCAAAATGTATTAAATCTCATATGTCTTAAATATGTACAATGTAGTTCTTGGTGAAAATGGAAGATTAGTATTGTTTTTGGATATGATTTAATTGCCTTAATTTACAGAGAACTAAAATAAAAGTTCTCTGTAGTACAATATTTTTCAGTTCCAGGTCAAATATTGGACAATTCTTGCTTGTGACACATTTTAACATGCAGTAGAGAAGGCTTATCCAGGTAACAAGGCTAGCAGTGGTTTTTGCCTTGCTTGGCAAGGAGCCATATCTTAAGTTAACATTTCTGAGGCAATCATTTTCAACAGAAACTACAAACAATGAAGCATATAAAATTTCCTTTGCTCATTAATGATGTCCTTTTAGGATACTTATTTTTATGTAGATGTGCAATACAAAACTTTTTATGTAAATGTGATCAGATTATGAAAGAGTACAGAATACAAGAATAAATTCTCATTCCGAAAGAGAAGTGACAACCGCCAGTGTTCCTCACATCATTCTTTAATTAACGAAAGCTCGGTCGCTTCCTGGTTCCTAATTGCTGGCTATTTTACAGTACGCTCAGGGAGCTAGAAAAGGCTGAACGCACAATCAGAAGTTTTGAACTCACTGAAGGCTCTCGAGCGTTACCTGACGGTGTATTAAGGAGAAATCTCTCGGACACAGTGGGGAAGGCGGCTGACTGCAACCTTACCTTTGTGTGCGGGGGCCTTCCGCTGAGGCTGAGCAGGACTTGCTCCCGGCTGCACCTGCTGCGGCTTCAACACACTTCCTTCACTCCCGGTTATCCCCGTCTTCTCACCTAGGCTGTTTTTTTTCTGCTTGCTGCTTAAATCATCCTTCTTAGACAACGGCAGCTTAGAAGCTGCATTGGCAAAGAATGATCTAGCTGAGCGGGAGGCTCTAGACATTTTAAATAACAGGAAAAAAATAGCAACAACAACAAAACGTAGAATGGTACCTGCTGGACAGCAGATTCTTAAAACATCCTGGGAGTTTCACTTTTCAATGGCCAGTGACAGTGGTGCTCGGCTAGGTAGAAAACGCCGGCCGAGCTGGACTGGCACCTGGGTTGTTTCTTTCTCTTTTTAAACAAAGGCATCGTGCAGCCACATAGCTTGTTCACTGGACCTGTGGCTAGAGATGTGTTTTGAAGATGCAGGTGGTAGTTCTGCAGCCGTAAATGCTCCAACTCAAAGGGAACCGCAGATTCTGGAACAGGCAATGTGAAATACGCCTGCACGCACCCACACTCACCCAGAGAACTCCCCAGCACGCTCAGACTAGGCACTGGACAGCCAGAAATGGAAAATGAATGTAAGTACTACTGCGCCCACTTGGGTACAATATGCAGGAATGAGCCAGATGTGTGGTTTACAGCACTAAGGAGCTCACACCATGTTTGGTTTCCAGGCATTCATTCAAGCCAATATTTCCTTGCCTTAATACATTCCTAGATCATATTCTAAGAGTGGACAGTGTAATGAATGTTCATCTACAGAACCACTTCTCATTTCCAGAACACACATAGGACTGTGAGAAAGAAGCCAGGACAAACTTTCCATATCTTTTGGGGCTGCCACAGGGTCCCCAGTAATTGATAAGGGAGTTTGTGTGTGTGTGTGTGTGTGTGTGTGTGTGTGTGTGTGTGTGAAATCTGGGAATATGAGCTACTTTGCCTTTTAAAGAGCTTAGAGTTTCTTCTCATGAACAAATGAATACTTGTAATTACTGTACTTTCTGAAAGAGTGATAGTAATGATGTAAATATCAAGTGTGTTTAAAGAGTTATGTTTCCTTAGGTTGAAAACATTTCTTTCAACAACCTAACACAGGGAACTGACCAGAAGCAGGTGGCCCCTTCCCCACTAAGGGTAAGCATTTTTTCTTCTCTTAGTTTCCCATGTCAGTAATTTTTACGACCTGGGGTTAAGCTATTTCCAACCTCTATTATTCTGTGTTCCCCTAGGGAAACAACACAGACTCTCTGAGAACTATAAGAAGGTTCTAGGGATTTGTAATTCCACTCAAGAGTGTCAATACCCTGATAAATGCACAGCTGCTGAGCACTTATCAGATGAAAATTATGGGCCAGGAAGAGTATAAATTTTGGAATCAATTGGAACACTGATCCTTCAGTTCTACATGTGAGACTCATCAGAGAAAGTTACCATTTCCAACATTTAAATAACGAAATCAAGACAATTTTGGCCTTCTAGGATTGCCATATGTGCTGGACAGCTTTAGTTGTCAACCTGACACACCTAGAAAGAGGGAACTTCAACAGGGGAATTTCCTCCATCTGACTGGCCTGTGGGCATGTTTGTGAGGAGGCATATTCTTGATTGTTGAGTGAAGTAGGAGGTCCCAGCTCACTGTGCATGGTATCGCCCCTGGGCAGGCAGTCCTGGGTTATATAAGAAAGCAGGCTGAGCAGGGGCCAGAGGAACAAGCCAATAAGTTTGGCTCCTTCCTCCAGGTTCCTGCCCTGACTTTCTGCCTTGACTTCTCTTGGTGATGGACTGTGAGCTATAAGCCAAACAAACCTTTTCCTCCCTAAGTTGGTTTTGGTCAGTGTTTTATCCCAGCAAGTAGGACACCATACAAATCATCTGAGATGACAAACCTGCCCCTCACCTGGAAAGTGGTAATAATCAATACACACACATCTCCTCACCCATCTTTTCCAAAATTCCTGACTTTGGTGATACTTAGCAGATCCAACATAGTCTTATAAAAAATAACACCAGAGTTACAAGCTGAAATCCTGACTCAGATCGGAAAGTCCACAGTGGAATCCATTTGTGATCTCAGACTCATAAAATCAGGAGAAGATGACGTATAATATTTAATAATACGTATAACGGTGAACCCTTAATATTATGAGAAATGTGTCCTGTGAAGGCAGTGAGTCCCTGTATTCGCAGGTACCACTGCATCATAAAAGCAGCACCATCAAAGTGCAAATTAAAAGCCATGAAACTTAAGTGACTCTTAATCAGATGTTCAGGCTTTGTTTTCATTTTTGACATAGGGTCTCCCTGTAGCCCCAACTGGCTTGGAACTCTCCAAGTAGACCAGGCTAGCTTCAGTTTCACAGAGATTCACTTGCTTCTGCCTCCCCAGTGCTGGGACTAAGGGCATGCACCACCACGCCCTTCACACACAGTCCAGGCTCTAATCTGCTATAATCAGTCTCACCCTCTACCCAACAGCCTACGCTGCGACCGGCTTCTTCCTTCCAAGCATGACTCTGTTCCAGGAACAGATTTCATGAAGAAGCCAATGTTGGCTACTTTCTAGACTGTCAAGCACAGTGCAGCAGAGCAGAGCAGGACTGTGGGTCACCAGCTGAGGAGCTACACTGAAGGCCAGGCTCCTGTGGAAGGGTGCTGAGCACAGCAGCACAGCTTGGCCAAGGGGTTACAGACCTCGTGGCTGCAGAATCTATGGCACCAGGCAGTGCACCTGATTCTGGAGAGACAGCCAGGGATCCAGGCCAGGAGAGAAGTGCAGCTGCCATGTAAAACAGGTGGTTTTCCCATCCAGTGGGTGAGGTACTCTGCAGGGATCGTATCGCATCTGGGTATGGCTGGCCTGCCTTCTCCAGCAGGGATGGGTACAACCAGATCTACTTGATGGAGGAGATGGAAAAATTAAGAGTGATTATGAAACAGGCCACTGGAAGATGTGGGACTATACCTCTGGAGAGACTACCAATGGGAGGTATGGCATATAAATACACACACATATAATTCTATATATTATATGTGCATATATGTATGTATATAATGTGTATCCATGTATGAATATATAAAACATACATCACCATTTGGCAGATACACATATTTATGTGTGATATATAGATATACCTACATATATTATGTATGTGCATATATATTCAGCCAATAATTAGATATCCAATAGGATATGGATAATATATTTAGTACTATTTCTATGTTATAGACCCATATATCTAATAGAGTAGATAATAGACATGTACAAATACATGTATATATGTAGACTATGCAATACATATATGTACATACATGCAAAAATAAATAGTATGCATAATCTGACCTGGATGTTAGGAGACCTGCGGTCATTGTTCCTTGGACAACTATCTCTAGGCCTTGTGTTTTCTTTCTTTTTTTTTTTTTTTTTGGAAGTCTAAGAGATTATAGAATTTCCTATTCTAAAACTGAACATTTCTGGGCTTTCTTGTACCAGTGGCTTAAAATTTCTGGGACAGGACCCCAGCTGGGTTCCCAGACCCTCACAAAAGCAAGGGCCTCTCATACTCAGTGGGCTGAAGGAGCTGTTTGCTCCTGTGCCCTGCAGGAAGGTTCCTGAAGGACCTGCCTTGGCCATTGGAGCTGCTGCCCCTGGGGTCCAGGGCTGCTTGTTTATTGTGTTTCTTCTGTTTGGCAGACACTATCTGCCTTCACAGATTTCATGGTAGGTCTCTTATATCAGGGTCTTTTATGTCAGTCCCAGGGCACCTGCTTGGGAACATCAAATGATGTCACTTGTCACTGCATCAATTCCTGTGGCAATGCTTGGTTTGAGCTGGAATACTTCGGGCAAATGCATTCTCTTGTCACTCAAGAACTGGACTTGGCCTGTCTGCAACTGACATCTCTGCACTGCTTTCTTTTTTCTTTTAATTAAAAAAAATTAAAAAAATTATGTGTATGAATGTTTTTCTTGCATATATGTAAATGCACAGTGTGGGTGCACCACCTGCAGAGGCCAGAGGAAGAGGTCAGATCCCCTGTAACTGTACCATGTGCTAGGAATGGAACCCGGGTCCTTTGCAAGAGCAGTTGGTGCTCTTAACCACTGAGCCCTCTCTCCAGCCCCTTGTGCATCTCTTTCACTGAAGACTGGTGCATGAACAAGGTCGAGGCTTGAGAGCACCACGTAGTTCATTATTTTTCCACTCCACTCTTTGGAAATTTCCTGAGCTGCTCTGTCACTCAGCGCATATCAAACCCTCAGGCCACCGTACAGTGACGGCATACTAGCTATGATACTAAATACATGGGATATTTTTATTTTAGACAAAGAAAAGCACTAGAAGCCATTGCTTGTCAAGGAACACCAAATGTGCCCTTACACAAATTCAAGACAGAGATAAACATAGGAGGCTTGACTCACTTTAAAGAAATCCTTATCCCTAAAAATTATCTGAGTTGGTCAATAAAACTATTAGGATTAAATTTGTGTGAGGTTAAAATAAGAAATTAAGAATAATGGGCACTGAGGCAGAGAAGTTTATTTCTGAGCTTCCTAGCACACAAGCAAAATGGAAAAGAGCAGAGACTGTAAAGCATGTTGTTTTATCACCAGTTCTAGTCTAAAGATAGGGCAACCTCCACTGGATCACAAAAACCTTGTTTGAACTGTGGGTGTCACAGAGTAGAGACCATCTCCTATAGCATAAATGTTGCTACATTCCAGGAAATACCATAGTCCTGGAAGCTTGTTCTAGGCAGGCTGCTGTAATCGATAATGGTCAAATGGTAAGCTGGCATCTGTGCCAGATCCTAAGACCTATGGACCACACTCACCCTCCAGCCAATCCAGACACAGTTTCCTCTGAAATCTTGGGCTTTATTTCTGCCTGTGCCCGCGTGGTTAATATCTCCCCACAGTGGTCCAATCCCAGTGTGGTCTCTCCTTTAGGATTGCATCAAGGTTTCTGGGGACAACCCTCTGGTCTCTACATTTAACTGTCCATACCTCTGGAACAGCCTCTTCAGCAAGGTGGGCAGAAGGTTTCCCAGAGCACCTCTGGCTGCCCCAAGACTGGGAGGGCTGCTAGGCCCTGCTCCCAGGCCTGGATCAAGGCTACAGCCTGCAGCAACCCCAAGCTTGGCCGGCTTTCACAGGCTCCATCATAGCCTGAGGACACTTTCGTCCTTTTCTGCCCAAGGACCTAGCATTGAGGGCTACCCATGCACGATGGGCTCTGGGATGGCACTCGCCTGTGTGCTCTAGTTCTCCCTAGCCTTGACTGACACTGCATCATACCTCTCTGTTCCAGTCTGTTTCCCAAATCCCAAAGGTACAAGTTAACTCTGATTTTGTGTTTTTGTTTTGGTTCCACTCAAATCTCCATGTTTACTGGTCTATTCATATAGCTCACATTAATTCCTCTGACAGACTTCAAGCCAACTTTCTTGTTCTGTACATTAAAGTTGAGGTTATTTATTTATGTTTATTTATTTATTTTTGTTTTGTTTTGTTTTGGTCTTTTTGAGACAGGGTCTCCCTATAGCTTCAGCTGGCCTGGAACTCGCTATGTAGACCAGGATGACCTTGAACTCACAGAGATCCACCTGCTTCTCCTGGGATTAAAGGTGTGCACCACCACACCTAGCAAGTTAAGGTCATTTATAAAAGGATACTGTCTCTTATTTCTTCAAGGAAACACCACATGATGAAGGTTTTGTGTATCACTTAATTGGGCCTTTTCCCATGACCTGCACACACTCATGGCCTTGTGGTTGAACTGTCTGGGAGCCACCTTCCTAGGGCATTGCAGGTATGCCTCTGAAGCTGGAGTGGTTAGTGTCTTCTAAGGGGCCCAGCCCTTGTGTTGTTGATATGGAGTGGACTTTCCTATGTTCTATCTTTTCCCAACCTAGAAGAATTCCTCTGATATGACAGCCAACAACTGACACCGATTCCTAAAGGCGAAGGCATCAGGTTTCCTGTGCAGGTTATTAAAAGGGCCTCCCAGGGTGCAAATGCTGTGGCTATGCCAGGACCAGACAGCAGTGATCACCAGTAACAATGGCTAACACTAATTATGTTCTAAGCTTTTTTATCTCTAACAGTTACCCAGAGAGGTAGGTGCTATTATTAGCCCCATTTTACAGCTAAGTAAGCTGATGCACTCAGTGGCCTAGAAACTCATAAATAATCCACTGACAATAAACACTAGAGCTGGGATTTGACTCAGGCCATCTGGTCCTGGAGCTAGTCTTCTCTCTAAGTCAAAATGTCTGACTAATCTACTCCACACAGTGAGAATGAGCACCGAGTGTCCATTCAGTCATAGTGGTGACCTGGAAAGAACTGGAGAGTGTTGACTAACTTGGCTGTTGTGTGACAGACTCTGTAGATGCAGGAGTCCTCAGACAGGATGTGGGTTTAATGTCTTAGGAACCTGGCAGCTCCCATCTGGAAGAAAACATCCTGTGTTCAGGAGCAGATGGCAGAGCATCCATGCGGAGGATGTGAATAGAGCAACTTCCTGTGAGGAAAGCCCGGGTGGGAGCTGGAGCTCCAGGGCAGCTGCACACACTCACAGGAGTGCAGAGGACACACACATCTCTCCACAGCTTCTCTACCTTTTCTTCCCTGGCCTCTTGACCTTGTTTTCTGAGCAGCTGTCAAGAGAAACATGCTGGCAACATTTGCCTAAGCTCACCCTGGCAGAGGACAGACCACCAGCCATCATGACCCCATCTGACCAGTCCTTCATCCCTCAGGGACCCATCTTGCCTGAGGAAGAAGGTGTAATATTTGCCTTGTTTAAATGTTGCATCAGTCAAGTATGGTAATGAACACAAAAGTCCTTTAAAATTGTAAAATGTCAGTGAATCAAAGGGTATACCTTTAATGATTATAAAATAACAGTTTCCTATTTTGTCATGGCTTAGTATTGCTTTTCCATTAGCAGAACATTCCCTAGCAGGACTTGGCAAATTTTTTTGTAAAGGGACATGGAGCAAATATTTTCATCCTGAATTTTTCTACAACTCAGCTTTGCCATTCGATCATGAAAACAGTGACAGATAAAATACAAACCAATGTGCCAGCCCGTGTCCCTATAAAGCTTTATTTACCAAAGCATGATTGGACAGATTCATCAACCATTTGAATTCTATAACAGCCATTTAAGACCATTTGTGGGGCTGGAGAGATGGCTTAGTGGTCAAGGGCACTGGCTGCTCTTGCAGTAGACCAGAGTTCAGTTCCAAAACCCACATGGCAGCTAACAACTATTTTTAACTCCAGTTTCAGGGGAACCAACACCCTCTTCTGGCCTCTGTGGGCATTGCATGCACATAGTGCTTTACATACAAGCAGGCAATATACTCATAAACATAAACAAATGAAAACTAAATGAATTAAAGTCATTTGCGAATAATAATGTCATTTGGATTTCTGTCTCCATAAACAATATCTGCAATATGGACTCCTCACCCCACTCTTTGGGTGGGTAAACACTGTGTTCTGATACTAAAGTTAGCTGTGAACAATTTCCTTAATTTACCTCAACATAAAATTTGTACATTATAACACATCTAGCGGCTTGAGGTAAAACTTGTGATCCCTCAAATAGCCATTAGTGGCTATACCTTAACTATAAAAGATAATGGGGACAGGAAGAATGGCCAACTTTTGGACTACCTGGATTATAGCATGCTACAGCAATATATTAACATGCTAACCACTCGTTTCCATGGGGAAACCTTTTAGGGTGTTAGATAACAATCTATGGTCTAAGTTTGTCTTGTGAAAAGACAAACTATCCTAGATTCAAGACAAAGGTTTGTACATTCAGATTCCTCTACTTCCTAGTTAAATGTTGCAGAAAGAGTTCTTGATTTAACCACTGCAATTTCTAAGAATTCTTTAAAAAGCATTTTTGATGATTTCAATAAGAGTTGCTCTACACCATGATGTCACCCATCTGTGCTTCTATATTGTAAAAGAATCTTAAAATGATTTAGGACACGTTTCATTATGCCATAAAATTGTCAATGCCAAGAGATTTTTTTTTCTTTTTATTGCAAAACACTCCCATGCATAGAAGACCAAGTGACGTATGTGAACCAAGAAGAGCTGAAAGCAGTCAGAAAAGTTGTATAAAAATGTGTTAGACAGCCAGGTTGTGATGGAGGCTGGAATTCTATAACCACAGGCAACGTTCCATGTGCCATATTAAGAATTCTGTTAACTTGAAGCACAAGTTAAAATTTTATATTTTCACAGTAGAGTCCTGAAGATGTACTTTTCCTTCTTAAGTCAGTCTTTAGTAATTTAAAGTATAATTAAAATACCTGAAAACACTAGGTGACTCAAATCATTCTTATTAACTGTTAGTAATGATGCTGCGTTCCGATGAGGTTTAAATACTTGTGATTCTAACCAAGGAGCATAATCTTTTGCCCACTCTAAAATGCAAATGAAGCAATAGTGATCAGACTCCATGCCTGCTTTAAACCCTCCTAACCAGTACTACATAGTATCGAGAAAGAAAACAGCATGGAGACTTCAAGATGGCAAGCAGCACTCCAACAGCCATAAAGATGAGCTTATTAACGCTCACTGTACCTTTAAAAAGTAACTGGGTTTTATTTACACGATTTCAAGTTAGCTTGCTTTTTTGTTACTACAAAGTATCTAAATATTGAATTTTCCGGGTCAATAAAATCCAAATCTTAAAATAGAAAAAAGATAGGAAGAGGTTATTTCCTGACTCCAGGCACTTGTTGAAACACAGAACGACATTTAATTCCACAATATGTAGTGTCGTGCAAAACAACGAAACAACCTGCTGTTTTCCAAGGCTCCAGTAAGAATCTTTTCCAGTTTCCACAGGCTTTTTCAGTGCCCTGGTTTAATGATGGTGAAGAATATAACAAATCATGGATCGAAGAAGCACAATTGAATAAAACTAAGAATGTGTTGAGGTTCTGAGGAAAGTCTGTGTGTTTAACTTTAATGAGGGAGAATGAGGAGGAAGTGCATCCATTAACCATCCTGAAAACCATGTACATTACCCATCATCAGGGTCAAATCAAGTGTTTTATAATGTAGCTCAGGGTTACATGTCCCCTTTGTCCTTATTGAAACCACATATATTTCCTTTTGTACATTAGTGAAGCCAAACACACACCAGAAAGAGGGAAATTAAGAAATGGCTTTATTCTTAGACTAGGAAACCATGCAACCTAAAATTATTCAAGGCCCTGTAGGCACAAACAGGCACTCGCTATTATTATTATTAAGGCAACTCAACTCAACACTGTAATGAGTACCACTTTACCCTCACTAGGATAGATAGAATGAAAAAAACACAAAAGCAAAACAGAAAAGCCATAGGAGTTGGCAAAAAGTTTAACTTTTGGAATATTTGCCCATTGATGGAGGAAGTGTGAAGAATGCAGCTGATGTAAGCATAATAGAAGCAATAACAAAAACAAGCATTTTAATATTTTCTCTCTCTATATGTCTGCCAGCAAAGTTCAGCTGACAGTTTGGTGGTTAAAATGCTGACAAAACTGGCTAAAGCCACTGGTCTTGTAGTTCTCCGTCCTTACTAGAAACATCCTCTCTCGTCTGTCTCAGACATGGGACACTGAGGGACTTTTTACACATTTTGGAAAAAATAGTAATCTTTAGCTATTATCCAATGAAACTAAAAATACTGTAACCCACCATCCAAGGTATAAAATGCAAAAGTTCCTTCCCTCCAGGGCCCAGACTTTGAGACTCGAGTCCTTTGCACCAGGCTGCAGCCTAAATAAAACCTGGTTCCTGAACCTCCCCAGTGTCCTGCGTCATCTTTCTGCTACACGGCCACTGAGAAACATAGCATGGTGGTTTCCCAATGAGTAAAGCATAAAACTGTTTCATCATTTTGTAGTTCCATTTTGGGGTTTATATTCAAAGGAAGGGAAAACAGGGACTAGAACACCCATGTACACAGCAGCATTAGTAAAATACCCAAATATAGAAGAACCCCCAAGAATTCAATGACGGATGGATGACTGAGCAAAATGCATATGTATCTATATCTTTATCTATGAAATTACTTGACCTTAAAAAACTAAGTTCTGGGGCTGGAGAGATAGATAGCTCAGTGGTTAAGAGCATTGACTGCTCTTACAGGGGACCTGGGTTCTATGCCCAGCACCCACATGGAGGCTAAGAACCATCCTTAACTCCAGTTCCAGGGGAATCCGAAGCCTTCTTCTGACCTCTGTGGCATTGCATGACATGGGTGCACTCACATACATGCAGGCAACACACTCATACACATAAAATAAAAATAAAATATTTTAAAAAACTAAGTTCTGCCATATGCAACAATGTGGATGACCTTGAGCATAGTGGACCAAGTGAAGCAATCACTAAGTCACTAAGTAATAAATATTGTATGATTCCTTATAATACAAAGTAACTAAAATAGCGAGATTCACAGAGGATGGAAGTGTAATGGTAGTTTCCAGGTGCCAGGAAGGGAGATAAGGAGAGCTTTGGTTGAGGAGCATGAAAATATTATGGAGATCGATGGTGGTGATGGCTGCACAATGATTTAAAGAACTTTTCACAGGACTGTGTACTTTAAATTGAATAAAATAAGTTTGATGTTATGTATATTTTATCGCAATAAAAAATTACTTGAGGGCTGGTGAGATGGCTCAGTAGGTAAAGAGGTGCTTGCTGCCAAGCTTGACGATGGGAGTTTAATCCCTGGGACCCACAGGACGATAGGAGAGAACCAACTTCATACACATGCTGTAGCATACATACACTACATAAAAATGAAGGAAAGGTATTTCCAGGGTTGGAGTGTAGCTCAATGGTAGAACACGTGTGGTGGCTAATCATGTGTGTGTGTGTGTGTGTGTTTTATCACAATATCTCAGTATCTGTCTTTCCTGTGCAGGCCCCAGGGATAGATCTCAGGTCATCAGGCTTGGTGGCCAGTACCTTTACCCCTAAGCCATCCCACAACATGAGAAAATGACGGTCATTGTATCCCCACTGGAGAAACGTGGCTCTCTTGAGGTGTCGCTGTGGTTGCTAGGTGTCTCAGCACATCCCTGATCCTTGTCACATTGTCACACTGCCACACACTGCAACCCTTTTGGCAGTGAACTGCCTTCCTCTCCCCGACTTTAGCAAACATAAACACACACTAATGCTCTAACAGTGTTGGTGACAGTGTTCCTTGGAAGACACAAGCAAGCATCTATGCACTCATCCCAGATAGGGCACTTTCAAGATACAAGGTTTGATCTCGGAGGAAATTGCCATGCAACAAATTGTCACAGGCAAGCCAACAATCAGTAGCTTCGGAAAGACTCTGAAAAGCACTAGGTCTGGGAAGGGCCAGGGGTTGACTTCATCAGTCATTTGATTGCTGCTACAAGGAACTGAGTCCTCTGAAACCATGAACCTGAACCCCCATCGTTCTGTCACTTATGCTAGTTACTTAGGTCCTGCTGTGACAGACTACCCAAGAAGCAAGATTTATTTTCGCTCATGGCATCAGAGTTTCCTGTCTATCACAGAAGAAGGAAGTATGAGGAGGAGAAGAGTGGCTCCCATGAGAGAGGCTGTGGTGCAGTCTTGGACTCTCGCCTTTTACCTCATACCAATCCTTGGGGAAGGTCTTCCCCTTAACCAGTCCTCTGGGAAATGCCTTCCCAGACTCACCCAGAGGCATCTCCTAGGTCTCCAGCTGATAATCAAGGTTAACTACTGCACAAGCTTTACCACTGAGCTAAACTTAAACCTGAAACTACCTTCCAAGAATGGAGACATTTGTTTCTTCAGAGATTTCGTAAATTCTTTTTGAAAGAAGAAAGAGCGATTCCACATCATCTTAGAATCCTTCCCTGCAAATCCTTTGGCCAAAATTTGATTGAATTATATTCTAGAAACTTCTGAACTTTGACATTCCATTTTTCTCAAATGAGTAACTGCAGGTCCACTGAGCACCCCGTACTTGTCTTTATGAACAAAAAAAAGACAACAGTTCCAGAATATTCTTTAGCAACGATGAAAGAATGCGTACTATGTGTGAGAAAAGCATTCAACACTCATATCTGTGGAGACATGTGTTTACAAGCAAGGCAATGTAGATACTTACATAAGGAAACACAGCAGTATATATCTTCGGTCTGGCATTCCACCTTCTAGATATTTCTACGTACCTAAACTAGATGAGACCCTTAAGATCTTTTTCTAAAAAACCTGCATCTTTGATCTGACATAATGGGAATCAGATGATTAGATTCTTTGCTTTCTTAAAAGAATTCATAGACAAAAAAAATCATCTGCTATGAACAACCAGGTAAATTCTGATGTAGAAGTTTATTATCTATTACATCTTCATGTCGTTTAAAGCCCCCAGATCCCTTAACTTCTTACCGTCTCCTGGGCATGACTTTCTGCCCTCAAGAGACCCCTAATTCCAACCCATTGAAAGCTCACCTTCAGGAAAGGATCTTCATGGGGTATTTACAACTTGAAATATTTTTTTAGGTGACATCAAGAGTTTATTTCACACCAGTAAATTTTTAAAATGTAAAATAAAATGCTTATTTATGGAAGCTGGAAACTGCAGATAGATCACAAATAATAATGATTTAGATTTTGTGGCATTCCTCAGAAATTTTTTAGAAGTTTGGAAATACAGCAAACCTAAAAAGGATGTTACTAAAGTGTAAATATAAAAATAATACAAAGGATGCACTCAAACACAGGCCAAGCTTTGCAAATCATACCCTATTCTATAGTCACACTACCCTGAATGTGCCCTACTTCATCTAAAATGATACACTGATTTAAAAAATATTATCTATTATTTTTATTTTATTTTATGTATATGAGTGTATTGCCTGCATGTATGCAAGTGCACCTGTGTCATACAATGTCCACAGAGGCCAGAGGAGGGCTAATTCCCCTGGAACTGGAGTTATTGACAGTGGCTAGCTGCCATGTGGGTGCTGGGAATCAAACCCAGGTTCTCTGCAAGAGCAGCCAGTGCTCATACAGCTGAGCCTTCTCTTCAGCCCTGATCCACTGCTTTTTGAAATCTTTGAGGGGCTTCCAACCGAACCTTGATGTGAAAGTGCCCCTCGATTTAGTTTTTCTTATTTTCTTCATAGCTTCACAAATCCTTGTATGTACTTTAATTTTGGTTTAAAAAAAAAAAAAAAACTGGCCTGGTATGGTGGCACATGCCTTTAATCCCAGGCAGAGGCAGGCGGATCTCTGTGAATTTGAGTCCAGCCCTGCCTGCATAGTGAGTTCCAGGCCAGCGGGAGCTACAAGCAGGCCTGACCCCCGCCTCCAACCCCAAATACTATATGTTCAGGGTATTCAATGATGACGAGTTACATGTGTTCTTCTGTGAGTGGCTCTTAGGCACAGCATCATGCTTTTCAGAGTCCTCATTGCGTGTCTTACACAGGGTAACTTCTTTTCACTTTGTAGGTTCATATAAGACACAAATATATCACAGTGAATGAATGTATCCATTCTCTGGCTGGTGAGTTCGTTTTCAGTGTGAGGAAAGGGTCTTTATTCACTTTTCCCCATGTGGATAACAGTCATACTACATAATACATACACTCTTCCACACAGATCAAAAGTGACCACATGGACATTTATTAGTGCTCTTTTTACTCAAATATTTTCTCGGTTCTCTAATATCTTTTATTTTTCTATTTCTCTACCCCCATGCTGTATCATCTTATGTTAGTAATTAAAGGCAAATAAAAACAGCTATTGTATGATATGCTAACTGTATTTCTTACTTTGCTCATTACTCTGACAAAATACCTGACGGAAGCAACTTCATGGAGAAAGGTGGACTTGGCCCAGGTCTTCAGAGATTTCGATGCATCAGAGCAGGGCAGGAACAGTGGAGAAGCTCTGGGGCAGCCGAAGCTGGCTGTGACGTTTGTCATGTGGCAGCCAGACCAAGAAACAGAAAGAGAATGGCCGGGAGGAGCGGAATGGTTACCCCACCAGGGAGGAGAAGAATGGTTACCCCAAGGACCTGTACCCAGTGCAGGACCTGACCCTGCTCCTGCAGCTAGACCTGACTTCCTAGGTGTTCCACAGCCTCCTAAAACAGGCGCCAGCTGGAGTCTAAATGTTCAAACACCTGGGCCAACAGGGGATACTTCATACTCAAACCACAGCACTAACCACCGTTCCAAGTATTTTTTACAGATTAAATAATTTACCGTATGAAATAGGTACTATTATCATATGGATAAGGAATCTTAAGAGAAATAAAGTGATTACTAGGTAATATGATATATTCAGATAATCTATCTACAGAAATTATGGTACTTGACACCACACGAATCATACTCCTGTTAAAATAACTACATTTGGTGGGGCAATAGGACTTTTTAGAAGTGTATTGGGGGCTGGAGAGATGACTCAGTGGGTAAAGGTGCTGCACAAGCCTAGCAACCTGAGATGAATCCCCAGAACCCACACAAAGTTGTCCTCTACTACATTCCCCGTACAAGCCATGGAACATTCCCCAATAATAATGAATTAAAAGGAAGTGTATTGGCTATCCTTAAACCTTTGTTATTATTTACAAATCTCATAAACATTTTGTTAAGTTCTATGTACAACACAAACAATTAAAATTTTCATGAAATCTCCAAATAAATTTACACTACTGAATTTCATATCCATCAGCATGCTACTTTTCTTCCAGATTTGTATTAAATGGTTTGTTTTCTTAACCACGTTTCATAATATCCTACATATTATACACCTTTTGTTAACTATATTCCCAGGTATCCTATATTCCTTGCACCATAGAAAATGGCATCATTTTAATGTTGCATATTCTATTTGTTGCTATATGAGGAAACATAATTGGCTTTAAAAAGCTCTTGGCTTGCTTCTGGCAATGGTGGAGTAAAAGGGATGCCAATCACTCTTCCTTTTAAAATAACTAGGAAAAGAGTCAAAACATATGAAACACGTGCTCTCAGACATTGTATGATGTGCTTGGTGGAGGGTAAAAACAAATGAGTTAAGGTCAACTCTAGCTCCCGGCTACGGGCTGGAGCGCCCAGGTCCTAGCTCAGGAGGGGACACCCAGCAGAGCTCAGGCATCATTCTGAGTTGAGAAGAGAGTTCACAGTTCAGAGAGGCACAGCTGTAACTTGCAGGATAAAATGCCAGAGGAGGAACTTCCCAGGACTAGGAAGATACGGGGACAGTTTTCTCTGATAATGAAATTAAAATGGAAGTCAGTAACAGAGAAATATTTGAACAAGTTACAAATATGTGGAAGTTAAATAACCATCACTTAACCTCTGGGCAAAGGAGAGATATATAAAATCATGAAATATTTTGAACTGAATGAAAATGAAAACATTACATATAAAAACCACTCTGATGCTGCTTAAACTTTAAAGGGAAAGGAAGGCACGACGGTGAGATCTTATAGACAGTATCTCATTTAGAAAACACTCGGGTCTCACATCAGTTTCTATTTCAAAAAGAACTAAGACTAAAATATGCATAAACTGGTATGATGCCACACTATTGTAATCCCAGCCACTTGAAGAGCTGAGGCAGGAAAATGACAAGTTTGGGGTTTACTGGGTTCAAAATAAAATAGAAAAGGGCTAAGGATACAGCTCAGTGGTAAAGCACTTGCCTAGCATATCCAAGGCCCTGGGTTTGGTCTCAGAGCCACAAAATAAGTCAATGAATAGATAAACAAGGATAAAGAGAAAAGTAATGTCGAGCAGAAATCAGTGCAACCTAAAGCTATTTACATAAAAGGAGCAATAAAATGTGCAAGATTGAAGCAAGCCTAACCAAGAAAAAAGAGTAATTACTCAGATCGCCAACATCAGGAATGATTGAAGACTCCACCCCAGGAAGGAGTCACTATGAATAGCTTTATATCAGTAAATACAACAAAAAAGATGAAATTTACAAATAGGTTTAAAGAGATAACCTGCCAGAGCTCATTATAGAAGGTACAGGTAATATCTAGAAAATGAATTGAGTCTTTTCTTCTTGCCAGGAGAGGTGGTCCATGCCTGTGATCCCAGTAGTCAGGAGGCTGCATCAGGGAGATCACAAGTTCCAAGCCAGCCTGCGTTACATCGTGAGAGCCTCTCTAAAGACACAGCCAAGCAAAAATACCAAATCAGTGATGAAAGCTCCTGGCTGAGATGCTTCATTGCTGGATTCTCCCAAACAGAAAACATCACACAAATCCTACACGCATTATTCCAGAACATAGAAGCAGGGGAACATTTTAACTCATTCAGCAAAACAGATTACCACAAGAATGAAATCCCATGATCTGAGGCAACACGACACTAGAAGACATCACAATCACAAATACTAGGCAGACACAAATACTAGTCTTATTGCATGTGGAAGGTAAAGAGCTGATTTCAGAGTAGACCATGTTACAGTGCTCACTAGAGATAAGGAAGGGCAGAAAATTAGTATCAAAACTGTCAGATAGGGGAATAAATTCTGTGTTCTATAGCACAGCAGCATGACAATAGTTCACAAAACAATTACATAAACTTTATTATTACAGAGGAGTTCAATTTCTCAACACAGAGGACAAATGGTTAAGAGGATGCAAATGCTAATTATTCTCATTTGATTATTACATACTATGCCCATGTATCAAATTGTTACTAGGGTACCCTGTAAACATACATCTTTTTTTGAAAAAAAAGTCTTTTAAAAAAAATCTACTGGGCTGCTGGTGTGGCTTAGCTGATGGAATGCTTGCCTACCATCCACAAAACCCTGGGTTCAATCCCAGTGACCAATAAGCTGGGCACAGTGGCATATGTCTGTACTCCCAGGACTCGAGAGGTAGAGGCAGGAGCACTGGATGTTCAAGGTCATCTCTGGTTAAATAGTGAGTTTGAGGCCATCCTGAGATACATGAGACCCTGTCAAAAACAAAAAGCAAAACACAAACAAAAAATAGAAAAGATGAAAATATGATCCTTTGTCCCAGTAGGATTAAAATAATACATTTGACAAAATTATGCCCTCATTCGTAATAAAATCTCCCAGTAAACTAGGAAAATAAGGGAACTTATCAGTGTGATAAAAACCTGGATTTTTTCTTAAAAGCAACAACCTTACAACCACCATCTTAATGATAAAAGTCTAACTGCCTTCAGGTTGGGAAAAAGGCAAGATTGTTTGCTGTTACAACTTCAACTATGACTTTATGGATGTTCTCAGTAAGAACAACAATGCAAATTAAAAGAAGTAAAATACATTCAAACCAGAAAAGGTAAAACCATTTATTTTCATAGATTATGGGATTGTCTATGTAGAAAAATCCCAAAGAACTGACAGTGAAGCAACCGAGATTAGTAAACTTAAAGGAGATGAAGTAAACATACAAAATTAATAGAGTTGCGCTGTATTTTAAACAAAGAATAATTGAAAATAAAGTCCAAAATTGACATTCATTGTTGAATCGAAAATACAAATTACTTAGAAGCAAATTTCATAGAAGATGTGCAAGACTTGCACATCAGAAGCTTCAAAACTTTGCTGAGGGAAACCGAGGAAAACATCAATGTAGCGATGTTTCACGCTTAAAGGTTGGAGACGGGCTACTGATTTGCATTTAGTTGTCTTCTAATTGTAGATTCATTGTGTTTCCAACTCTTATCCAGCTTGTATACAGAAACCAGAAACAGAATGCAGGGGCTGGAGAGATGGCTCAGTGGTTAAGAGCACTGGCTGCTTTTGCAAAGCACCCAGGTTTGGTTCCCAGCACCCACATGGCAGCTAACAACCATCCTTAACTTCAGTTCCAGGGGATCTGATGCCCTCTTCTGACCTCTGTGGACAAAGTACAACATGGGTGCACTTACATACATGCAGGCAAAACATTCATATGCATAAAAGAAAAATATATTTTACATACATAACAAAAAGTAGAATGTGAAAGTCCCGAAGTAGCCAAAAAATTTCATAAAGGGAGAGTACAAGTGTAAGACTCAGTCTCTACGATTTCATGTCTTCATCACTGCTGTTATCATTGGGAAAATGTGTTTGAATGAGGATGGGATGTGACATACAGGAAAACAATATAAATTCCAGATATAGAGTCACACATATGGGAACAATGGGTTTTGAGAAATATATCAAAGCAATATAAACAGGCAAAGGGTAGTTTAACTCACGCTAGAATAATTGGGCTCTGTAACACCTGAAGCTTAAAACTTCTGAGAGAAAATATAGAAGGAAAGTTTGTGACTTTGTATTAAATTAAGATATCTTAGGCTATTAAAACATGAACCATAAGAGATTTTTAAGTGATACATAATTAAAATAAAAAACTTGTATTCTTTAAAAGCCACACTTCTGGAAAATGCATTAATAAGACATATTTTTTAACATATTTTCTAAAATATCTAAGTCATAATGGGCTTACATCTGCATTATATAAATAATTCTTACAAATCATTATACATGGGTGAAATATTTGGCAGTCATTGAGACTTACAAACTGCAAAGAAGCAATTGTGAAGAAACCTCGACATCACTGCTCATCACAGAAAAGCAAGTTAAAGTCCCAGGAGAATAGTGGAGACTGTAAATACTGAGAAAGCCAAATGCTAGTGACAATGAAATGTTCGTATCTGACAGGAATGGAAGAACACGGCCACCACGGAAACGAGGGTGGAAGTTTCTTACAGAATTTCCCATAATCACCTTATGACTCAGTCATTCCACTCCCACGTTTTTAATTGAAGAGATATGAAAACAGGTTCACATACAGACGCACCACATACTTACGGCAGCTGTAATCCTTCAATCTAGTTCACAGACATTTAACATGTTATTAATAGGGTTAGGTTTTTAACTGCCATTATTTGTTTTCTAAATGTTTCATGTTTTTTATTTCCTGTTTTCTTCTTTTATGATCCTGCCTGCGGTTAATAAATACTAGCACACCATTATTAACTCTTTTTTATTTATTAATTTAGTTTAATTTTATTTTATGGGTATTGTCTGAATGTATGTAAGTGTACCCATGTCGTGCAATGCCCGCAGAGGTCAGAAGAGGGTGTCAGATACCCTGGAACTGGAGTTGCAGATGGTTGTTATCTGCCATGTGGGTACTGGGATCCAAACTCCAGTTCTCCGCAAGAGCAGCAAGTGCTCTTAACTGCTTACCCATCTCTTCAGCTCCCATTATTAATTCTTTTATCCTTTTTTTTTTTTTTTTTTGGATATGGTCACCTTGCAGCTCCAACTGGCTTGGAGTTCTTTCTATAGACCAGGCTGGCCTCAGTCTCACAGGGATCCACCTGCTGCTGTCTCCAAAATGCTGGCATTAAAGGTGTGTGTTACCACTCCTGGCCCTTTGCCATTTTAAAACTTTATTAATTAATTAATTAATTAATTATCTTACAGCTTAAGCTAGGGTTTGCAATATTAAACTTAGTTTTATACACTCTACACAGTTTTCATGCTGATTTACTCCCACCTTTACTGGAGTACAACTTAATTTGCACCAACTCTGTGCTGTTATTGTAATATATCTGATTATATGTATCAATAAAAATATGTCAATGTATCTTACTGTACACATAACATGCATATGACAATATATATATACATATAAACACAATAGTACAACATTAAATTATTGCTTTATATAATTTTATGAGTTTTAAAGAACAAATGTTTCAAAGTTTTGAATTTCCATACATATTTATCATGTTAAAACTTTTCATTTCCTCATTTGAATACGAATATTAGCTGGTGTCATTGCTTTAAAAAACTTTATTTTTATTAGTTTCTAAAATTAGCATACAAAGTAATGGATTTCCTTATAACGTTTTCATACACGTATTTTGTTTATATGCTCTCCTCCCCCTCCCCATCACCTATCCTTTTTTCCTTCCTACTGGCTATTTTTCTCTCTCAAAGGGAGCATATCTGCCTCCATAATTTAGTATGTACTCTACCTCCTCCCCCTAAGATCTTCCTTCTTTCCCTACATACATAAAATTAAAACCTACATTCTGAACATAGTAGATGAAAATATGCTGTGTTTCTGTCTTGGAGTTTGGCTGTTCGTATTTAACATAATAATTTCCAGTTTCATTTGTGTCTCTGAAAGTATCATTTCATTTTTCTTTATTCCGTTGTGAATAATGACCACATTTTCTTTGTCCATTCACCTGTCAATGGGCATTGAAGCTGACTCCATTCCTTAGTTACTGTGACTAGTGCAGAAAAAGATCGTGGATCTGCAAGAACAGCGCGGCTGGATTTGAAATCCTTTGGGTGAATTCCTAGGGCCAATAAGTTTTTGAGAATGGTTGCACCAGTTTACACTCCTTCCAGCAGTTAGTAAGGGTTCCTCTTCCACACACTCTGATCAATATTTGTTATTTTTTCTCTTGCTGGTATTCATTCTGATTAGGGGAGAGGGAATCTCAAAGCAGTTTTAATTTGCATTTCTCTGATGGCCAAGAACATTGAATACTTTCAAATACTGACTGGCAATTTATATTAGTTTGTTTTCTTATGCTGTGATAAACACCATGACCAAAAGCAACTTGGGGAGAGCTTTCGGAGGCTGACACTTCCTGGTCGCAGTCCACCACCGAGGGAAGCCAGGGTAGGAGCTCAAGCTGGAGCAGAGAGGACCGGGAAGCTGCTTACTGGCCTGCTGGTTTTCTTGCTCATGCTTAACCAGCTTTCTTTTACAAGGCAGGCCGCCTGCCTGGGGGTGTAGACCTGCCCACCAGCCAGTCTGCTCAAGGCAATCCTTGAACTGAGGTTCCTTCCACACTAGGCGACTCTAGTGTGTGTTAAATTGACAATAAAGTCTAATCAGTGTGCCATTTACTTCTCTTCCTTTCAGAATTGTCTATTCATTTCAAAGTTATTTGTTATTTTCATTTTATGTCCATCTGTGTCATGCAAAGCCCACAGACGCCAGAAGAGAGCATTGAACCCCCTGGAACTGGTGCTAAGGATGGTTGTTAGCCACCACATGGATGCTGGGAATTGAACCCAGATTCTCTGAAAGAGCAGTCAGCGCTCTTGACCACTCTGCAGCCCCTCAAAGCTCATTTATTGACCAGAAGAGCTGGGATTTCTTTGTATGAGAGCTCAGTGTAGGCAAGTCTGTATTTACTTCAGATAGTAATTCCCTGTCTCCAGTATATTTGACAAAGACTTTCTTCCACTGCAGACTTCTCATCACCATGCTGATGGTTTGCTTTGCTTTGCAGAAGCTTTTGACTTTCATGCAGTCCTTTTGGTTGATTCTTGGGGCTGTTTCCTGTGCTACTGGACTCCTTTTCAGGAAGCTCTTGCCTGTACCTGTATCTTGAAATGTTTTCTCTGTTTTCCTTTAGCAGTTTCATCTTGTTAGATCTTATATTATGGTCTCTGACACACTTTGAATAGATTTTTGTGCAGGATGAGAGATATGGCTCTAATTTCAACTTTCTGCCTGTGGATATCCAGTTTTCCCAGCACCATTTGTTGAAACAAAGGCTGCTTTTTTTCCAAGATGTTTTTGAAACCTATAATGATTAGTTCTTGTTGTCAACCTGAATGCACTTAGAATGACCTAGGAAACATGCCCAGGAGCATATCTGTGAGGGTATTCCAAGGAAGATTTAACTGAGGAGGGCTGACTTACTCTAAACATGGGCAGCATCATTACATAGATTGGGGTCCTAGACTGATTTAAAGGATGCTGCAAATGGAACACCAGTGTTCCTCTCTCTCTCTTTCCTGGCTGCGGACACAACATGACCAGTGGCCTCATGTTCCTTCTGCCATGCCTTCCCTACAGCCATGGTTTGAATGAGAAACGCCCCCATAGGTTCAAGGATTATTTGTACACTTGGTTCCCAGGTCGTGACACTGGGGAGGTTATGGAACCTTTAGAGGTATGAACCAATGTTGATAAATTACTACCAACTGAAGCTTGTAGTTTATGTCAAGATTCACTCTCTGTGCTGTGTAGATCTATGGGTTTTAACAAATACATAATGTCATCTATCTACCACTAGGGTATCACACAGAACAGCGCCACATTTCTAAAGTGAGTTATACCTATTCATTTCTTTTTTCCTCCTTTTCTCCTACCTGGAAACCACTGCTTTGTGGCATCTCCCTGGTTTCACCTACTATAGAAAGTTATGCGCATTTACTCATGTAATAACACAGTCTTTTCAAGATGTTGTCTTTTGCCAGGCAGTGCTGCACACACCTATAGTCCCAGCACTTGGGAGCCTGAGGCAGGAGGATTGCCGTGAGTTTGAAGTCAGCCTGGGCTACATAGTGAGCTATAGTTCAGCTTGGCCTACAAAGTCAGAACCTGTCTTAAAAGAACTGAAAATACACAAAACTAACACACACACACACACACACACACACACACACACACACAAATACACACACACCCCGTCTTCTTTCATATTCCAATATACATTCAGGTTTCCCTCACGCCTTTCCATGGCTTGAAAGTTGATATTGAAGGACACCTGGCTCTTCCCAAATTCTGAAGAAAACTTCTCTATACAGTTCCAATGGATTGTGTGCTGTTTTTCCTCTTTGATACATCGTTTATGTTTGACTTTGTGAAGAACTGCTAAGCCAGCTCCAGAAGCAGCTGTGCTATTTCTGCGCTGCTTCCGGGGTGAGAGTCTCGACTGCCTCACAGGCTTGCCAGCGTTTGGTTAGTGTGCTGAATTTCAGGCATTCTAGTGGGAAGTGGAATAGCTTCTCATTTTAATCTGCAATTTTCTAGTGACATCACTGTGCGTCACTGTATGCTTATTTTATCATCCATGTGTCTTTATTGGAGAGGTGTCTGTTCGGATCATTAAGTTCATTTTTTTAAGATTAATTTTTATGTGTGTGTGTGTGTGTGTGTGTGTGTGTGTGTGTATACAGGTGCCTGAGGAGGTCAGAAGAGGGCATCAGACCCCTGGAGTTGGAGATTCTGGGATCCTAACTCAGGTCATCTGCAAGAGCAGCAAGTGCTCCTAACTTCTTAACCACTGAGCCATCTCTCCAGCACATTTCAAAATCAGGTTGGGGGGCTGAAGAGATGGCTCAGTGGTTAAGGGCACTGACTGGTCTTGCAGAGGACCTGGGTTTGATTCCCAGCACTCACATGGTAGCTAACAACCACCTGTAGCTCCAGTTCCAGGGGATCTGATGGCCTCTTCTGACCTCCGAGGGCATTGCATGACACAGGTGCACTTACACACATGCAGGCAATACACTCATACACATTTAAAAAAATCAGGTTGGGGGGTGGGCATGGTGGTGCACGCTTTTAATCCCAGCACTCTGGAGGCAGAGGCAGGTGGATCTCTGTGAGTTCAAGGCCAGCCTGGCCTACATAGTGAGTTCCAGGACAGCTAGCGCTACAGTGAGACCCTGTCTCAAAAAGACCAAAAAAAAAAAAAAAAAAAATTGGGTTGGTTGTTTTTGTATTGCTGACTTTTAATTAGTCAGTTTCTCTCTCTCTCTCTCCCTCTCCACCCCCCCTCAATGATTTATGTGGGGCAGGATGGAACAAGCTTCCAGATAATAAATAACACATATTCAAAACAGCAGGGTCAGGCAGGAAGTTGGGGTCTGTTAGTCCTGGTCTCAGGGTTTGGGGGCTCTTGGGATACCATTAGGGGTTCAGGAGGGATAGAGGAAGCAGCAGCAGGTATAGGTTCTCTCTTCTCCTGTGACTTCCCCAGTTGCAAAGTCAGGCCCCATCAGGCCAGTGAAGGAGGAGAGGTGGCAGGCAGCTTCTCACAGCTGGGGCAGGTTGTGGTACTGCTTCCTAGGGCCTGGATCTGGGTCCCAGCTGGAAGGGCAGGGGTGGTCCAGAAGAACGAGTGAGCTGAACATGAATGGTGTGGTGACCCGGAGGGTCCTGGATCTGTCTAACTGGCATCTCTGTCAGATTTGGTGGTATCTCCCTGACCTATATGCATCTGACTGCCCACACCTTTTTTGTTCTGGTCTGTGCTCTCTGGCCCTCTGTGTCCCCAGTGGCTCTAGCCTCATTCCAGGTTTTCCAAATCAGAGAGATACGTTAGATTAGTATATGCCGTTAAGCACTCCTCCTGTAATTTAAATGCAAGTCTCTGAACAAGATAAGTGCTTTCCAATATTTTCTCCCAGTACGTGACTTATCTTCACACTCTTGACAATGTTTATCATATAGCAGAAGCCTTTGACATTAATGAAATACACTTAGAAGATTTTGTCTTTCATGGCTTTTGCTTTTTGTGTAATATCTTATATGATTCTAATTTAAGATTAAGTATCAAATGATTAAAAGATTTCCTTTTGTGTTATCTTCTAGAACTAAAAACCAACTCATTTATCTTTTTATGTGTATGAGTGTTTACATACATACAGTATATGAGTATACCATGTATGTGCAATGTGTGAGGAGGCCAGAAGAAGGCATCAGATCCTCTGGACCTGGAGTTAGGGATGGTTGTTAGCCATCCTCATGTGGGTGTTAGATGTTGAGGAGGCTGTCCTTTCTATCACTGAATTGCCTTTGTTCCTTTGGCAAAAAGCAGTTGGCCGCATCTGCACGATGTATTTCTGTGCTCTGTGTTCTGTTCTGTTATGTGCGACTCTCACCAGTACCACGCTGTGATTGCCTGACCTTCACAATGAGTACGAAGCTGGGAAGGGCAGTGCTCAGCCTTTGCTCTTTGCCTTTCATATTCTATTGGCCACTGAGGTCTCCTGTCTTCCATGTAAGTTTTATAATCAGTTTTTCAGTCACCACAAAGTAACTTGCTGAGAGTCTGACTGTGAGTGCATCGAACCTGTAAATGAAGTTGGGAGGAAGTGACATCTTGTTAATAGATACCAAGTCTTCCTATCCATGAATATGGTATTGTTTTTTTCCCCACTTATTCAGATCTTCTGTTAGTTATCAGTTTCTCCATATATTCATTTACATATATATATACCTGAAGTATTAATTTTTGGTGCTAATGTGATGTTGCATTCTTAATTATAAAACTCATTGCTGGCATACAGGAAAATAAACAACTTCTATATATTTAACCTTGCATTTTGTAATTGCTATGATTTCATATTAGTACCAATAATATTTATTAGTGCTTCCTTAGAACTATCCACATAGGTAGTTGATTCTTTAAGTTTTTTTGACTTATTTTTATTTAAATGCACAAATACTTTGCCCGCATGTATGTAAGTGCACCCATGTTCTGCAATACCTGTGGAGACCAGAAGAGGGCATCAGATTCCCTGAAACTGGTTACAGACAGTTGTTAGCTGATGTATGGGTGCTGGGAACTTTACCGGATCTGGATCCTTCATAAGAGCAGCCAGCCAGTGCTCTAACCGCTGAGCATCTCTCCAGCCCCATCATTCATTTTGTTAAAGTACTTTCTATTTCTCTACTAAGAACCCCTCTTTGGGGCCATCTCCATGATGTGTTCCTTTAATGTACTGAAAATTTTTCATTGACATTTTTGGGAATGTAATCTAAGAGCAGGGTTGAGGTTTTTATTACATTAAAGGTCTGGCCTAATCTGTAAGCCAGTTTGCATTGGCCATTCCTTTCCTTGAATGTACATATGGGGTACTCGCTCATGCTTTTGTTTCCTTGTGGCATTTTATTGGAAGCTGGCATGTTACATAGTATCTTACTGCAATTGTGACCTCACTTCTTTTAAGAGATTTTGTTGGAATTATTTACAGAAACTGTCTCCGGCTTTGTGCAGCTCCTGAAATCTTTGTTCAGATTTTGCATCATAGTTCTGTTTTCTATCTGTCTTGTCAGGTGGTCACCCTTGTGACTGCCTCACTCAGTGGTCAACCAATGACCGGGCAGAAGTCATACTCAAATACCTCAAGCTGTGGAGCTCCCATTTTCTGTGTGCTTATTGGGGATCTTGGCAAAGCATTTGCATGCACAGCTCTGCTTTGAGATTTCTACCTCGGGTCTTTCCTGGACAGGTGCACAGCTTTCAGTCAGCCCTTCTAGAACTCTCTCCCTTTCAGGATCACTTTATGGTACTTCTTGTTCGTACAGTGCACATGCAGACATCCATGGGTATGCCCCATGCTTCTCCATGCCTTTGCTGTAGATTTGCTGCTTTATTGACAAGCCTCCTTGGTGGGGCCTTTCACCGTCCATTCCCACCAGGTTATCTGCCTCTGATGGTTAGACAGACCTTCACACAGCTAGCTCCACTCTTGCAGAAAACCAGCAACTAAGCTGTTGTTCATTGTGGGGTAATGGGACTAATCCCAGGAATAAAGGTCATACACGGACTCCTACTGCTCTTATGGAAAGTCCTAGCAGTTTTCCATGAATAAATGACTCATAGTGTTTATCTCTGATCAGTTTCTGATCCTGAAGTAGTTATTCCTTTTTATTTTTGCATTTGAATTCAGGTTCTACATGATTTGGGGGAGGATGGTTTATTGTTTTATTATTACTTTTGCATTCTTTTGATCTCTTTTGCATTCTTTCCTGGTTTCATAGGAATTTATCTTGATCTGGATTTAATTTTACTTGATCCTGTTTTAAAATTTTTGGACATCTCAAATTTGAGAATTTTGTTTTCTTATTTTTTGGAAACTTTCCCCTGTCATTGGACCTTTCCGCTTTTAAGATTGAGTTGTTTCATTATTTAGACTGTCCTTTGTTTTGCTTTGATTTGAGACAGGGTCTCACTCTGTAGTTCTAGATGGCCTGAACTTGCTATGTTGACCAGGCTGGCCTTGAACTCACAGAGCTAGCTCCCTCCCTCCTTCCTTCCCTCTCTTCCTCCCTCCCTTTCTTCCTTCCTTCATTTCTTTCAACAGGATATCTCTCTCTAGTCCCCAGTTGGCCTGGAACTCTTTATGTAATGCAGGCTGACCTCAAACTTGTGGCAATGCTCCTGCCTCAGCCTCCCATGGGTGGGGATTACAGCTGTGAGACATATTTTATATTTAAATACTTTCTTCCTACTTCCTTTCTCTTGTCTTCCTAAATATCATTTAAATTAATTATAATTACTTTGTCATTCAGTTCACAAATTCCCTCTTCAGCTGAGTCTAATGTAGTAGTCAAAGCAATAATTGTGTATATTTCTAGCAATTCATTTTTTTCAAACTTTACTTTGTGTGTGCCTGCATATGTGTGAATTTGTGTGTGTGTGTGTGTGTGTATGTGTGTGTGAGTGTGTGTGGACCAGAGGTCAATCCTGGCTGTCTTCTTCAACTGCTTCCCATCTTACTTTTTGACTAGGTGTTTCTCACTGAACATAGAACTTGCCTATTGTAGGCTGGACAGGGAGTCTTGGAGATCCTCCTGCCCCTACTTCCCAGTATTGGGATTACAAGTATGTGTCTGGCTTTGACACAGGCGCTGGGATTGAAATCAGTTCCTCATGCTTTCAAGCAAGAGGCAAGAACTTTACTCACTGAGCTATTTTGCCCCCTTAAAGCTCACTTTTTATTTTATTTATCTTTTAAAATATTTTATTATTTTTATTTTATGTGTATGAGTGTATTGCCTGCAGTGCCCACGGATCCTTTGGGACTGGATTTATGGACTGATTGAAATCAGTTCCTCATGCTTTCAAGCAAGAGGCAAGAACTTTACTCACTGAGCTATTTTGCCCCCTTAAAGCTCACTTTTTATTTTATTTATCTTTTAAAATATTTTATTATTTTTATTTTATGTGTATGAGTGTATTGCCTGCAGTGCCCACGGATCCTTTGGGACTGGATTTATGGACTGTTGTTAGCTGCCTTGTGGGTGCTGGGAACCAAACCTGGGTCTTCTGCAAGAGCGGCCAGTGCTTTTAACGACTGAGCTATCTCTCCAGCCCCCAAACTCACTTTCTAACACCATATAGCATGATACTCGCCATCTGCTTTTATTTCCTGGAGCATATTAAGAATGCAGAACGACCCAGGTCTGATCATTCCAGTGTCTGAAATACTTGCTTTTGGTATTCTCCTGGCTTGTGCTAGTCAGGTTTTATTTGCTTGTGTTGGATGATTTTTGTTTGTTTGCAAGCTTCTTTTTCTTGGGAGTCTCTTTTTCTTCTTTTTTAAGGTTGAGGTTTAAAATTCATCCACCCAGAAAGCATTACATATCTTTTGTGAAACACTTAGTTTTATGGCCTTGAGGACATTTAATATCAGATTTTCCCTTCTGAAGGGTTATACTGGCTTTGTGTCAGGCGTTTTGAAGATATTTCTCTTTTTCCTGCTCTTTTCTGAATGAAGAATGGGCAAACAGTTACCCCACAAACTCTCTAAGAGATTTGCACTTGCTTTAGACCAACTCTGCTCTTGCTTTTTGTTCGTCTCAGTCAGTCCATCCACAGCTCTGATCCTACACCTTGCATTCTTTCTTTCATTATTTGACAATTTCATATATATTTTATCATACATATGTATCAATATTAGCACTGAAAAAAATGTATTCCCGACCCCACCACCCATTAACTGTCCACAGTCCCTGAGTGAGGTGTGGGTGTCATCAGCCCCTCCACTATGCATGATGAAATGGTGGTAAGTCCAGTCTTGTACAGGTAAGCACAGGCACAGTGAGTTCGTGCGTACAATGGCTGTGTCGTGTCCAGAAGACACTGTTGTGCAGCAATTCTCTCTGATCTCTGGCTCTTACACTCTGCCCCTTCTTCTTCAATGTTCCCTGAGCCTCAGAGGGGGTGATATAATGACCTGTTTCAGTCTGAACATATCGCAGTCACTTATCCTCCACATTCTAATCAGTTGTCTCTCCATTAACTGTAACCCACACAAAAAATATGCTCCTCTAATGAAGGCTGACAGTCACACTAATCTATATGTCTAGACAGGAGTATTAAGGAGGCACTTTGACATCACAGCTACTTAGCCTAACAGTAGTGGGTTCTCCCTATGACCTCTGTAGCCATGGACTCTTGACCAGGTTGACAGTACATGTGGTTCCGTCCTGTGGTGAGGGCCTGGAATCCAACCAGAAAGCCATTGTTCACCCACACAAGGGTCACGCTGCTATTGCATCTGTGAACCTGTCTGGCCAGGCCAGTGACTACTGTAGCTCATGGGGTCCACAGCTGGGTTGGAAAGCTGAGGACTTCTCTCCGAGCAGCTGCCATAGCATGTTCTGGCCCTAGCCAGCAAGAGGGGAATTTGCAGCTCAGCTCCAACTTGATTTTTCAATGTTTCCTGAAAGCCCAGTATGTGGTGTCTTTAGCAATTGAGTCCCATGATCTAGTTTTGTACTTAACTAAGGACATGGGGGTGGGGGTGTCTCTGGGACCTTCCTGATACCCACACCTGATGCTGTATTTTTGTTAAGTAAGCTTTGGCTTCTGGAGGGAACAATATTCACCATTACCAGGTGCCTCTGTTCAATTTTTAAAAATTATCTTTTCCACTGATTTATAAAATAATGGGTTTTGATTTGGGTTTTTCACATACCCTTAGTTTTGGTTAGCACCCCCTCACACTCCTCCTCTCCCCTATCCCTTTGCCCCATCCCTGCTTAAACCTTTCTACTCCCAGTAAATCCCCCACTTTCAGATCACGTGTGCTTTGCTAACCCCCAGACCCAAAGGCGTCCTTCCTCCCCATGGCACCTCCCCTCTCCTCGGCTCCTCCCCTCCCCACAGCTCCTCCCCTCCCCACAGCTCCTCCCCTCCCATGGCTCTTCCCTCCTATGGCTCCTCCTCTCCTTATGGCTCCTCCCCTCCCCATGGCCTCTCTCTAGCCTCCTGGTCTTTAAGGGCACTTCAGTTCAGCATTCCAGTCTAAGATTCAAAGTAGGATCCACAAATTGCAAGAGAAGATGCAGCATTCTGGATAATTTTCCCCACTCCCATCTGAAAATTTCCTAATTCCAGTTTTCCCAATAGCTGAATAAATTCCACGTGTAGATTATCCCTTCATCAACTAATTAATATCTAGGCTGGTTCCATTTCCTGGCTACTGTGTAGAGTGCATCAATAAATACAGAGGAGCATGCTTCTCTCTAGTAGGATATAGAGTCTTTTGGGTATATGCCCAGGATTATTACAGCTGAATCATATGGCTGATCTAATTTTAGCTTTTTGAAAGATTTCTATCAATTTCCATAGAGGTCCACCAGTTTACATTCACACCAACTATGAACAAGTGTGCCCGTTCCCCAATATCCTCACCAGCATTTGTTATAATTAAAAAAATACCAAACCAATCTTAATTATCTTTATACTCCCTTCTCCACTGGCACCCTCTCATAGCCCCCCAACCAATGGAATTAATATATTCCGTCATTTGTGTTAAGTCCTATTGTGTCAAGTTAGTGTCCCCAGAAGATTTTAATAATTAACACAGTTTGTCTATTTTAAAAAGCATTATTTTATAAGAACATCTTAAACGAACGTTGAATATAGTTCTCTGGTAAATAAAATTATATAGTGTTATTTTAAAGGAATAACCATTCTGACTAGGATGAAATGAAATCTTAAGGTAGTTTTAAAAAGATTCATTTTATTTTTAATTATGTATATGCTGTGTGTCTGTGTGTGGGCTGGTACATGTGACTTGAAGCACCTGCAGAGGCTAGAATCATTGGCTGTCTCTGGAGCTGGAGTTATAGGCAGTTATGAGCCACCCAACTTGGTGGGAACTGAACTTGGGCCTTCTGCAAGAGCAGTACATGCTTTTTACCACTGAGCCATCTCTTCTGTCCCTCAAAGTACTTTTAATTTGCATTTCCCTGGTGGCTTAGGATGCTGAACATTTAAAAAATATTTATTATGGGGCTGATGAGATGGTTTAGCAGTTAAGAGCACTGACTATTCTTGTAGAAGACCTGGGTTTGAATCCCAGCACCTACATGGTGACTAACAACTTTCCATAACTCCAATTCCAGGGGATCTGACACCCTCTTCTGTCCTCCACAGGCACTGCATGACACAGGTGCACTTACATACTTGCAGGCATAACACTCATACACATAAAACAAAAATAAATAGAAATATTTATGAGTTCTTTGTATTTTTTCTTTGGGAACTCTCTCCTCAGTTCCAGAGCTCTCTTCTTGATTTGGTTGTTTGTTTTCCTGAAGTTTAGCTTTTTTAGCTGTTTGTATAGTCCAGCTGTTTGTATATTAATATACAAATTAATATTTGTATGTTAATCCTATATCAGATGAACAATTGGCAAAGATTTTCTCCCATTCCTTCACTTTGCTTTTCATTCTCTGTGTGTGACTGCTGGAACCCAGGCTCCGGGCTATAAAAAGCAGGCAAACTTCCTGGGTAAATGTGTGTGTTTCTGGGCAACAATATTTTCATGTAATTTCTGGCCTTTGCAGGAGTTTCCCTACTGTCATAGCAGTTTGATTATATATATATAATTGGATTTGTAATTTTATCTAGCTTTTTATGCATGGTATATTAGCAAGCATCTCACCTAAAGTGAAATACATTGCATTACTTCAATGGAAAAAAATGTGAATTCAAGCCAATATATCAGTTTTCCAGTTCTATTACTATTTTAACATTAATTCTTAACAGAAAATAATACAAACAATAGATCTTAGGCAATGCTGGTATCTATGCTGAGTTGAAGGAAATATAACAGGGAAAAGCCTTTATTAAGACCTTTACATTAAAGTTGATAGTTCTTTAATTTATGAATCAAAAATAGTATTTCTTTCAGCAAACACAGATTGTGACTTGTGTATACATAAGGCTAGTTGCTAGCTGCAGTAGAGGATTCAAGAAAATATATCCATAGTATTTGAATGTGTTAATAATAATATTTATCTTCTACCCAGGGATCATTATGCGTTTTAAATACTACCAGGTTGGAATACATTCCTATAATCCCAGGAGACTAAGGCAGAAGGAGCCCATGTTCAAGGCCAGCTTGGGCTAAAAATTTTGAAGTGATACATTAGATTTAATAGTGAAGCCTGTAACAACTTCAAGTTGAGGAGGAATTTGATTTTGAAAACATATTGCCAAAGTACCAAGACTCAAACTGATATATGACAACTTTATTTCTTATGCATAAAGGTTGATGAAAATCATTACTAGTTCTATTAAAGAAAACTGAAGAAAGCCTGTCTTAAAAAATGCTTCCTGTGGGACTGAAGAGATAGCTCAGCAGTTAAGAGCACTAGCTGTACTTGACGAGGACCCAGGTTGTAAGTTGCCTTATGGGGATCTGATGCCCTTTTCTGGCCTTCACGGGCATTGCACACATGTGCTCCACTTACATATATGCAGGCAAAACACTCATACACATAAAATGATTTTTAAAAATGCTTACTGTCCTCAACATTTTATATATTTTATGATAGACATTTCAAGATGACTGTAGGGGCTTCAGTTACTAGACCTGTTTTTAATTGAGGCAACAAAGGTAGAAAGAGTTCGAAGAGATAATAGGTAGGATCACAGTTAGCAGTAGTGCATGCAGGATTCAAACTTTGCTGTCTGACTGCAGAGTCCATATCCTTAACATGTATGACAAGATGCCATGTGCTACTACATGGTAGGACATTATTATACATAGGAAGCCTAATGTTTAATTGGAAAATAACATACAAAATGCAGAAAGAAATGTTTACTAAACATCACTGTATAGTTGACAAGATCACGATCACAATAGGACCCGGTGGGCTAATCAGGAGAAACTTCAGCAGTGTTGAAGATCAAACTCACCACTGCATGTTGAGGTCTGCAAGTCATGGTGTCAAGTGCTGCCTTTTATCTCATAATTATTAAACCAACTTAGTGGCTTGGTGATAGAGAGGGGAAATACTGGGAGTAAAAAGGTTCAAGCAAAGAAGTGGGTGGGAGGAGGGGAGGAGGAGAGGAGATGGAAGGTATGATTCACCAAAATGAAGGCCATATAAAAATCTATTCTCTTGTAACCCAAATAAAAAATAAAAAGGCAGACTGAAGGGAGAAGGGAGTTACCCTGCATGCTAGACAGTGTTGCTTCTAGAATTAGTGAGTTTCTAAACACAATTCTCAGTCCCAGGTGTGGAACACCTCCAAAAAGTCAGTGAAGAAGGCCCCAGAAGACCCCACCACACAGTACAGGCTCTTGTTAACCCTCACAGCTGCTCACCAGAACAGAGGATAAGATCCTGTCACTTAAGACACCAGATACCTTGGCTGCAAGAGAGAAAGCAGTTTGGAACTCACCTAGGACCGCCCCCCCTGCCCATTGCTAGTTTTCAAAGCCTGCAGAACAGGCTCCTGGGGGAGAAAAGTCAGATCCAGCTGTGAACCTTACAAACCACAAAATCAACTTGCCAGGCAAGATGTGCCCACCTATGCCATACTGGCATGACTGCTGTGGAGGTAACCAACCATCCTTTGATTGAATTTGAGGCCTGCTCCACAGGAGGAAACCCATGTCTAATGCTGTAATCTTGGCTAACAGCCCATGCCCAGGGAGGTCATGGTCCCAAGGGGAAACATAGTATTGTTGTCTAAGTAAATTGACATAGCATCAAACTGTCTTCTACATCTCTGTTTATACCCATAGAGAAATGCTACACTCATCCTAAATCAGAAAAGCCTCTCTGTAGTAAACAGTGATAAATGCTCAGATTCATGATTGCCCAAGATGCTGAGAATAAGTGACGGTTGAGGGCTCAACCCAAAACAAGACATTTATAGCACACCTTCTAAGGTACAGGGAACACCGTGGAATAGGGGGCACAAAGTACATAAGAACCAGAAGACAGGGCAAAGGGGCTGTGAAATATCCTCTAGATTGAATGATCACTGTGATCATGAACTCTCAGCAGCTGTGGTACCTGTACTGGGCCTACACAAGACTGGAAGGTGAGGCCCTCACCCTTACTGTTGAACTATTGGCTATTGATAGATTCTGGAAGAAAAGGAGTCATTGCCTTCATGTGAGTACCTACTACTGAGCCCAATGGGCTCCAATAGATTAGCTCCAAACCTATGATCACCCGACAGCCCTGGTTAAATTCAGTGGTTCACAAAACAAAATGAATAGACGTGAATGTGAGAAATGGATTTGTAGGGAAGAGGGGAGTACACAGAGGTTGTAGGGAGATGAGAAAGGGTGGTGGGGTGGTCAGTGCGCTTTATGTACATGTGGTGAAATTGTCAAAGGAGAAATTGATAAATAATAAAGAATAAATGGAAAGCTCTGAGAAGCTTAAACCCTTGTCTTTGAGAATCACAAAAGCTTGCTCTGTTTTCTTTCCCCATGCAAGCTGGCAGACATTTTCTAGCACGTGCTTCAAAGACTTTTGTACTTGGGTCTGGTCTAAAGATGAAGAGTAGAAGATATGCTGCTGTATTCTAGGCCACAAACTTCCCAGACTACTATACAAGCTCTTCTTCCACTGAAGCTACCCAGGCCACAAGAAGGAAGAAACTGTTTAAAGAAGAATGCACCAAAGAACCACACAGTCCATATGCAACTTTTATGCCAGTAATAAATACGCCTTTGTTGTTTTAAGTGCTGATACTTTGAGGTTGCTTGTTGTAGCAGTTAGTCTTAATCACTGGCTAACAAAACAGACATCAGTGCAGACCAAGCAAATTAGCTCATCTCTAAAAATATTTTGAAAGACCTAGGAAATATATTTTCAATCTAAAGTTTTCATTTTGTATAGTTTTCTGTCCTTTACCAGCTTTAAGATTAAAAAAAAATTTAAAATTTACTTTATATTTTATGTATGAGTATTTTGCCTGCACATATTTATGCGCACCATGTGTGTGCAGTGCCTGAAGAGGCCAAAAGATGGCGTTGGATCCCCTGGAATTGGAATTATAGACAGTTGTAAGCTAACATGTGGGTTTTGGGAGCTGAACCTGGGTCCCATGCAAGAGCAGTAAGTACTTTTAACCATGAAGCCATCTCTCCAGCCCCCTGGATTTAAGAGTTTTTTAAGTAAAAAATATACTTGTTTCAGGACAATTTTGATAACTGTTAGTATATCCTATTTTAGGGTTAACATTCACTGTAACACCAATATTATTACAATAGCCAATACTAAGGAATTGTACTAATTTTTGTTTTATGCTCTTTGTGTGATTCATTTTGTTTAATTAAAAAAAAAAAACACTCGAGGTGGCATGTGTATTACTCTCTAGCAGCAGTTCAGTGTGCTTTTAGAAACTTTTACTTCCACAAAGTGGTCTTTGTTTCACAAACACTTATTTTGTGTAAAGTTTTGAGCATCTTTCCTGAGATATTAAAAAATACTTTCCCATCAGATCTGAGGTTTCTAACCAAAGCTCATGAGTTAGATGCTGTATTGATCTAATATACTATTAAGTGGCAAAATGGTGCAATTTGTCATGTCCACATGGCATTATGGGAAATTCTCTCTGCTGCTTGGGGGTCCCTGTTTACACTCTCTAATTTCCTCACATCATAGACTAATGACAGAGGAACTTACTTCTCAGGTTATTGTTTCCAACAAGCAGATACATGTAAATAATCAATTACTTCTAAAGTCCCATACTTTCCCCTACACAGTTTAAAGAAATCATTTGTTTATTTCAAACAGCAAACTCTATTTTCTGCCTATAAAACAAGTGACTTTATGCAGGAGCATGAAAACATGCAGTTTCTCTGTGTTGGGTAGTAAAAAATCTCTCTGCCCATAGCATACTAAACACATTGTTAAATTCTATTGACTTAAGTGCATGCAAGTGCTTCTGGCTTAAGAGAAATGTTTCAATACATACTATTTCAGAGTAGCCATGAAGCAGAGAAAAGACCTTATATGAGCAAGAATTTACTGTAGAATTCACTCAGTTGACATAAAGGGTGAGCTTTGTGGCATGTGCTGACTTATCTAGTGCCTCTGAAGAAGGCACAACAGACATCTGGTGTATTAGATGGTGACATAGCCCATGAGGAGAGGCATCGTCTTTCGTCCTGGCGTGCTATTAGTATGAACACTCATTTCCCTTGTGCTGGCTTCCTCTCCTCGACCTCTTCCCACATCGCCATCCCCTTCCCCACACAGCAGCTCCCCTAGGACTGATGACCAAGTTTCCTTGCTCTTTCTACATTCCAGAGCACCCTCCTTTTTCTGGCTTTGGGTAGGATCCATGTGATTCAGATCCAGTCCACCTAATGTCCAAGGTATCTGAAACGTGGTCTTCAACTTAGCACGTTGTTTCTGAGTCACATGTTGTTTCAGGTGAGTGGGAACCTCATACATATAACTGTCATTCAACTAACACGGCTGGCACACAGGTGCTAGACAATGTACTTTCATTAGGCATAGTGGTTATATTTTGCGTCATTAATATGAACACTGAATTAGTAATCCCGAACAACTGTTCTGAGGAGAAGTACAGTCCCTAAATGCTTTGGGTAACATTTTAGACTACTAATCAATACATCACTTTGTTTCTTTTTAAAGGCAGCTTGCTTAAGATGCATAGTTGGTTCATTAAGATTGACCTCATAGCTAAAAGCACTGTAATTTATGCCTCCACAAAGCTTAACAGCCCATCTCTTTTCTCCTGAAGACATGTCACCACCTCTTTTCATGCTGGCACACCTAGTTATACTAGAAAGTACTTCAACACTGAATTTGGGTGCCATTCACTTTACACTATGGAATCATTAAAAGACATGGGGAAATGAAAAAAAAAGAAAGGAAGGAAGGAAAAGAAAGAGAGAGAGGAAGGGAAGAAGGAAAGACAGACATGGCACCAAACAACTGTATCGCTGGCCTGTACTAGTCTTTTATTTTTTTATGTGTATGTTTGTGTGCCTGAATATGTGTTTGTGCACCACATGCATGCAGGCCCTTCCAGATGCCAGAAGAGGGCATCAGATCCCCTGGAGCTGGAATTACAGATGGTTGTGAGGCACCTGATAAGGGTTCTGGGAACCAAACTCAAGTCTTCTACAAGAGCAGCAAGCACTCTTAACTGCTACACCATCTCTCCAGCTCCTCTGTGCTAGTCTTTGAATGATTGCAAAAGTATCCTTACTACTGACTTTGAGACTGTAAATATGTTTTGATGCGTGAATTTGCAAAATAAGAGAATTCTTATTTGATAATGAGAATTGATAATATTTAAATAATAAAAATATTACGGGTTAGAATGCAATCAAGATTGAAAATGTTATTTTTTTAAAAGTTACGTATAAGCTTAATCTAGGTGCAGTTGAACTTTTCATTAAAGCTGTTTAAACCTAGACTTTTCTTGTCTCTGCAGGATGTTTCTAAATTACAGTTTATTATAATGGGCATTCTATCAGGGCTTCCCCTGAAAGTCCTGGCTTTTCTTTAATTACCAGTCTCCAGGTCTGAAACTAAACTCAGTTTGTTCTTATTGTGTTTGGGGGAAATCCCTCATTCAAAAGCACAAGGGAGACTTTCACCCACTAATCCTGGAGGAAGAGACTTCTATCTTACCATCAAACACTTCAGTTTTCTTTGACTGAAAAATTCCTCCACGGCTGGCTGCCTTCTCTTTATTCTGTCCCACAGTTTTGTGCAAAATGGCACTTGCTCAGTCTTTGTTTCTTTACTGTTCCAGCAGGATCAGGGTCGGGGCTGTGGCTAACGTGAAGTGAAGAGGATTAGAGATGTGTTACCTCAGGAAGCTTCTGGAGGAACAATCTGGGATTTCAAATTGTAAGGTTTGACATGGAGCCAAAATCTTAGGTTTACCTAGCTTGGTTTTTCCATTTCTATGAGAGTTGAAAACCAATGCTTCCAAGTCCTCTGTGAGGGTGAAGCATGAGATTCTCGGAAAGTCAGCACAATTCATTTCACAAGGACTCAGAGCGGAGCGAGACTGGAACACCTATCTGCAGACATACCTTAGGTCCGCGTCAGATCGTGAAATGGAAACCAGCTTTCTAAGTGTTTTTCTAGTTGCCTTTAGGTTCTGGTAAATGTTAAACCAGTTTCCTTCCTTCCTTCCTTCCTTCCTTCCTTCCGGCTGTGCGATTTCTAGTCACCCAGGACACTTAAATTTTCCTTCCTTCCTTCCTTCCTTCCTTCCTTCCTTCCTTCCTTCCTTCCTTCCTTCTGCTTTTAATTCTTTGAATAAATGAAATGCCTCCATCAATTCCTCCTGAGTGTGGAATCACACCATTGGATACTTGAGAAAAGAAATACACAAGAAACATCCCCTTAGATGTTGGGGGGGGTGCAAGGAATACTGGGGCTAGAAAAGCCTTGGTTCCATGGATCAGCCATACTAACAACATTTAATGAACAAAAACATCCAGATGGACCATTCACCAGAACAAGCAAATGGCAATTCCTGAAGGACAGAACTGTTTAAGTGAGAGGAAGAGCAAAGCATCATGGGATGAGTTTGCCATTCCCCTGCAGAGCACCAAGCTGTTTCATTTGGCCTGTAATTGATTTCTTCTCCTCCAAGAGAGACCCACACCTTATCTGACTCTTGTTTCCACAATATTAATGTGGAGACACCAGTATTTCCTAGGGGTCTGCCTCTTTAGGACACTGGGGGAACTCTATGTGTTGAAGATAGTTTTCCAGATTAGAAAATATCTTCCCAATATTTCTCAGGTCCTGTATGTTACATTAAGGCTATGTGTGTAAGTATAATGCTATAATTTCAAGCTTCCTTATTCTTTTCTACCTGGCTCTATACCTTAGCCAAATGACTTAATTTGCTAGAGGCCATGCCTCCCAGCTGCAGACTGGAGCTAATTATTAATTGCATTGGAAGTTATAGGGCCTTTTCAAAGTGAATGGACTCATAACCTCTGGGATGTTGCCTTCAAAAAGTGGTTGCTTGCTTATTTGTTATTTCTGCATCCCAATTTCACCTCTGGTCTTTCTGTACTCCCTATACCTCTGCTCCACAACCACTTGGAGCTGCCATCCCTGGGAAAGAGTCTTTGGGGTGACAGATGCCTTGTGAGTGTGAGAACTCATCCAGGGCCAGAAAAACCTTCGTGCACCAGAGAGGAAAAAGAAGTTAGCAAAGAGCAACTGGCTTTCAAAGCAACCGTTGCTTTTCAGCAAATGTGTTTTCTTCTTGTCGTAGAGCTGAGAACATATGTGGCACCTGGCAGATGATTTCTGTGATGCTTCAAGTCAGGATGGAGAAGGTTGACTCACAGTTCCTCACACTGCATGTGTGAAATCTTCCAAGAAAGTTTGGAGGAAGGATGATCATGAGATTTTGATGATGATCTTGATTGCTATGAACTCTGTATTAAAAGAGGAGAATCAACTGGTTCTTTGCTTCTATTTCTGACCATTTCAAACTTCAAAAAAGCAATGTGAAGAGATGAAAAGAAGCAAAAGAAGGGGAGTAGTTTTAGCAAGTTATGGTTTTCCAGACATCATAAACATTTGGTACTGTGCATCCCTCTGACATAAGGACAAAAGCTTGAGGGGTTTACACAGCCATTGACACATTATTGATTCCAATCACTGAGTTCTCTGCACTGTCCTGTATACTATGTTTAAAACGAAATATCTTATTTATTATTTTTATTTTATGTGTACGAGTGTATTGCCTGCATGTATTTAAGTGTACCCGTATTGTGCAATGCCCATGGAGGTCAGAAGAGGGCACTGGATCCCCTAGAAATGGATTTAAGGATGGTTGTTAGCTGCCATGTGTGTACTGGGAACCAAACCCAGGTCCTCTGCAAAAGTAGCCAGTGCTCTTAAATGATGAGCCATCTCTCCTGCCCCGTGCTGTTTTTTAAATATTCATAATCTAAATGTTCATACTATTCAGATTTTTATTAAAACGAACATACTATAAAGAATGGGAAACTAGGGCCCAATTCTTGTTTAAGTAATATATTTCAGGAAATGTTTCTTCAGGGATCACTGACAAACATGTGTTATTCATAAGACATTGGTTTCTAACATCCTGGAGAAAAGGCCAGATGAAGGACCTTACTACTGTGTTGTACAAGTATCAGTGATTAACTCTGACTGTCTAAAACAGACACAGGAATAGGCTATCCACACAGACATGCAAGTTCAGGGTCTTGAGGTTTTCTCTCATTGAAAGTATTTTATACATTGCATGCAAATGCAAAAATATGTCCAACAAGACAATAGACTTCACAAGTCTATTACAGACTTTTCTCATCACACATTCTAGGAAACTTGCACTGGAAATTCTATCTGTGGTTCTGCAAGTCACAGCATAACTGAGTGGGCCGATGCATCAGGAAGTCAGACACCCTGGGCTTAGGACCATCTAGTCCAGCATGAACAACTGCAATCACCGGTTTATGTAAAGCTCCCATGCTTGGAAAGCAAAAGAGCTCCAATCACTTCTATAATGCATGCCAGAAAAGGGCACAGAGATGAAAAATACCAACTACAGGCTAAGTAGCAGTCATTTCTGCTCCTCTGTAGAGCTCGGTTCAAATCCTGGGCTTTTCATTTAATGACTGTGACCTTGAGCCAAGCACTTCAACACTGGGGGGTCCATCATCCTGTGTGTAAGACAGGGATAACAACGTGCTCCCATTGTGCACAGCTGTGAGGCTTAAAGAATGCCATGTGACTTCTTGGCGTGAGGCAGCCAGCAGACAGGGAATAGAGAATAGTTATTATTTTGTAGCATTGTGATTATCTACAATCTTGGACTGAAACATGACCAATGCTATAATTTGAAACATGTTTCTTTTGTTTTTTCATGTTCTAGCAAACTAGTTCAAAGTCTGTTTTTCAAATACATTATCTAGTTTGGGATTTAAAAAAAAATCACTGTATATGTTCTGCTCTGTTTATCAAAGGCTGTCTGTCTGTAATGCTTACCCAAGGGTAAGTAAATTGCACAGGATACGTTCCACCTCCAATTATTGTTGAACCACATTCCTTGTGGTAATGGGTCAATTTCTCTACTTCCTCTTCCCTCCTACCACATTCCACACCCTAAAAAGGTGCCAGTTTTCACTCTCCTTTGAAACTGAATTTTCATCTGTATTTTAAAAATCATTTAAAGTAGTTGCAAATTCTTTGAGGCCTCTCCAACCTCAGCCATCAAGGGGGGGGGGGGGGGGGGGGGGGGAGGCTTTTGCCAGAATCTTCCCACAGAGCACAGGGACTCTGTAATGAGTTACGCATTCATAAACGGTTGACTCTTTGATCTCTGGCTGCTTGTACGACTCTAAAGAGAAAGGCATTCCAGTCCCAACCACACAGAGAGAGGGACCAGGTTATTTATGGTAGCCCCTGACTCTGAGTTTAGCCTGGCTCTTTAAAGACTCAAATACACACATCACTTTGACTGGCCAAGCTGCTCCCCTTGCTGTGGTGTGTAATGGGGGGAGGGCAGAGTGGGAGTGGGAATGTCTGGCCTCTGGTTTCTCCCTGGGGTGAGAAAGGTAGCTAGCTTAGCAGAAACAATCACAACAGTATTTATGGAGACAGTAGAAAATAGAATCCATATGTGTACAAAGGGAAATCACAGTAAATCATCGAGAGTGAAGATGACTCTTGACTCCCTTTCAGAGGCCGGTAGGCTTCTGGCAGCGAATGAAATCGGCCACTCCAGTGCACAGAATCCAGAGTTCATGTGCAGCCCTCCTTTGATGAAGTCCACCAGCACTTTTAACTTCTCAGAGATGAAGCAGACTCTGTGGTTCCCCGAGTTCAGACACTGTTTGCAAGCTGATGACGGGGAGCTTGGTGTGTCAGAGCTGACACCACCGCGGAAGCCGTGGGCTTTGCTTCTACAGTTGCAGAACCTCAAGTCAGTGGCTTCTTGCCAATGATTCTCCGAGCTGATACCAGCAGCCACCAACTCCCAGGTGCTCTGTGATGTGTCCAGCTGGTGATCCATTCGGATCACTGTTAACGGTTTACATATGAAATGTCCCCACAGGATCATGTTTGGAACTCGGCTCCCAGTTGATGGTCCTGTATTGGGAGCTTAGGGAAACTTTAGGAGGCAGGCCTAGCTAGGGGAAGTAGGTCTCTGGTGTCAGGTTGTTTGAGAAGCCTTGTTCCTGGCCCTTTCCTATCTTTTTCTGCTTTCTGTCCACTGTGAGGTGATCAACTCTCTTCTCTCACATGATGATCTGCCCAAGTACATAGGGCTAAGTGACCAAAGACTAGACTCTCTGAAACTCTGAACCAAAATAAAATCTTTCTCCTTTAAATTGTTCTCTTGGGGGCTAGAGGGATGACTCTGCAATGAAGAGCACTTGCTTCTCTTCCGGAAGACCCAGATTCAGTTCCCAGCACCCACATGGTGGCTAACAACCATCCGTAATTCCAGTTCCAGGGGATCCGACACCCTCTTTTGGCCTCTATGGGTATTGCTTGTATGTGTTGTACTTACATGCAGGCAAAATACTCATTCACATAAAAAAATAATAAAATATTTACCACAAAGACAGGCATATCAATAGACATGATACAGGGCCTCCAAGGTAGCACATGGGCCAACGTCAATGCCTACAAGACTAGCAAAGAACAGCTAAGGTGAAATACAGATACTTCTTAGAGAGAATGCATGAGGGAAGGCTGAATGGTCCAGCTCTCTTTGCTCTCCTGGGCTCAGGGAGGAAAAATGAACAGAAGTCACATTTTACAAATAACCTTTACCTCATAATTCATTCACTGCCAAGATGATGGATACTTATTTCATGATTTAATAAAAAGATAGGACTTACCTAGGAAGAGAAGAAGCTGGAGGGGGAATCCACAGATACGTGGTTCGCTCTTTTGAGGGGAGTGCTCACGAGCTCTGGACCCTGACCCCACCTTAGTCTCTGGGATATAGTATAATCAGCTACAAATTTAGGACTCCAGTAGCTCCATCTGTAAAATACAAATGATAATGTAATTTTTCTCACCCAACAACTGCTAATTGAATAATTAGAGCCTTAGATTGATTAAAAAACACAGGGAGACCAAATAAGAAAATGCTGATAGGATGTGCAGAGTAGGATGCACTGGAACCACACAAAAACTCTAGGCAGCTACTCAGAGCCAAAGGTCTTAATGTCCAGCCTTCCAGCATATTTACCACAATGTGAGTTGTATACCACAAGGCTGGGTAAGTGCATTAGTGAGACCAACCATGAAAATAACAGCAAGTTTCTGTAGTTGAGGGCAGAAGGAAAGGCCAATCTGGAATCAGGAAGGACAGAGAAAAGCTGATCCCTCTGTGGTTCCTTCTCTGCTCCCTTTGTTAAGGGGTTGGTACAATCACTTAGGGCAGAGAGAAGCTGGATTCTATTGCCTGGGCCAAGAGGGAAATGACATGGAATTGTAGGCAGGGACAGTGGCTGGACCACCGGTGAGCATGATCTGCCCAGCATGAAGAATTCAGACTAAACAGAGTTGCCCAGGCTAGAACAAGTGAAAGTTGTGGGTGAAGATGAGAAGCACTTCTGCAGAGGGAGGTTCCAGGATGCCTGAGAAAACTGAAGCTGATCTTCCAGTCTTCCCCTACCATCAGTAGCCTGCGTGCGACTGGAAGCTGGGTGAGTTAGCTGATTGGAAATGCACCTGGTGCCCACAGAATAGGCCAGCTCTTTAGAATAGTGTTTACCCCATGGATATTTGTTGCTATAAATCCCTCTTAGGATCCAGAGAAATACATTTCAAGTGGGAAGTAATTGGTAGATAAGCATATTAAAAGGCCATTGACCATCAGAATATGCTGTAAAACACTATTGAGTTTTGACGCAAGCTTCTAAAATGTTGGCTACCCCTGGAGTTCAGATTAGTTCTTATACTGACCTCAATTAATTGTGCATTTAAAATTTAAATTCACATTTAAAGTTATTTTTTAAAGAATGCTTTTGGAATCAAAGTGGTCCTCTATCCACTACATATAACTCAGGAGAGGTGAGTGGTCCAGATGTCAGGATGCCTAAGGTTTATGTCTCTGGACCATTTACCTTTGGACTCAGTATCATCATCAATAACATAAATCACAGAGATGCTGGAGAGTGAGGAAGAGACCCCTGGCCCATCAATCTGCACTCAAGGCTCCAATGTGGATTCTATGTCCATTCCATTTTGAGATCTTAGGCATATTTTTTTGTAATGTCTGCTTTTTATTCTTTTTAATATAATATTTTTATTTATTCTCTGAGAATTCCACACATGTATACAATGTATCTTGAACAGATCCATCCAGACTCCCCCTCTGCATATTTCCTAGTCTGAGCCTCTCCTTCCTTTAATAATTGTGGTATTTTCTTTATTCACTGTGCTAACCTTCTCTGTTCAATGAGTGGCATAAGTTATGAAATAGTAGAAACGCAAACTAATGATCTCTAATAACATAGTCTCTTATGCTCACTATTATCTGTTTTAAGTCTAACTTTCTAGAAATATATTTGGTTCTATATTATTAAGAAGAAAAATAGTAAGCCAGCTTTCTATTAGAGAAAATATCTGAGACAACCAACTCAGGAAGAAGAAAGGTTTATTTTGGCTCATGGTTTTGGAGCTTTCAGTATACAGCCACTTGGTCCTGTTGCCTTGGGCCTGTGATAATAAAATAATTAAATATACCAATTTACTTCAAGTTAGTACTGGATTGATACCAGTCTATTGCTTGGGTATCTTTGTAGTAAAGTTCTTGAGGACCAAATCTGGCGAATGCTAACTAGAGGTAGGCAATTGAAAATTAGATATCATGGGCTGGTGAGATGGCTCAGTGGGTAAAGCATTGGCTTTGCAAGCTTTGTGAGGACCTCTGTTCAGATCCCTAGAATCCACATGAATCTGGGTGCAGTGGGGCATATCTGTAATCCCTGGACTCATATGACAAGATGGGAGGCAGAGACAGGAGAATCCCTGGAATCTTGTGGACCAGCTAGCCTGTCATATGCAGCAGTGAACACAGGCGATTCTGTCTCAAGGTAGAAGAAAAGTTCAACACCCGAAGTTGTCCTCTGACTTTCACATGTGCTTTATGGCACATGATCCACACTAACGAATATTTACACACATCAATATGCACAGAAACATATACACATATCAAACACACACATAGAGATTGATAAAAAAAATACACACTAATAATAAGACAGTAACTGTATGAATTGCCAGGTATTAGTTTATGCCTTTTGTTCCATGAAATCCTTGCCATAATCCCAACCAGCTAAGCATTGTTAGGGCCACCTTGCAGCTGGGTCTGAGCTCACGTAGGTTAAATGCATCATTCAAAGTGGAATAGTCTGTCTCAAACTCCAGTCTTCCCCCTCCCATAGTACTCTCTCAGAAGCTACTGTGTGTGTGTGTGTGTGTGTGTGTGTGCGCGTGCGCGTGCACGCACACACATTTAGGTTGGTAATAGCTTGAAATTCTGTATGAATAGTCCTCAGCTGCTCTTACCTACTTTATTCTTTTCTTTCAGTTCTGTCATCATCCCTGTCCACTCTCACGCCCCATGATTCCACTCGAGGCTCCTGGCTGCCCAGACTCCACAGCTTACAGCCCCATCAACCTCCCCACTAGATCTGCCCAATTCCATCCTGTTCTAGACATTTGTATCTGTTCCTCTGCTCCCTTCTCACAGATCTTTGCCCCAGAGGCTGATGTTGTGTCCCCTTCCCTGCTTGCTTATACCACTGCATGAGAGAACAGAGAGGACCCATGTGAAAATGTAACACGCAAAGACAGATGAATTGTATGTGCACTCTGCAGGCACTGCAGAGCAGGACAGGCAAATACATTCTTTAATTATTTGCTAGTTACTGGGTCTTATTGGGAAGTAATTAATAATAATAATTCATTGCTTGATTATCTCTATAATAAAATTCTCTAGGTTAATTCTGGAGAATTCAGACTACTTGGGACACATAATTGAAAAGCATGGTATATTTCCCAATATAGTTTTATTCCTTTACATCAATGGAGTAATTTTGGTTACACTACTGGAAAGGGCTGAGTGGAAGTCCACAAAAGATTATGTTATAATTAATGAATAAAAACACTTGTAATCAATCTGTGGTTGTTTAAAAGATAAGTTCATCGAAAGTACTTGGTTTAGTCTGAAAACATTTTTAAAATAAAATTAAAAGACTCCTGAAATGTGAATATTATTATTCAAATGTAAAGTTTGAATATTATTAATATACATGATTATAATAATATATGTTATTGTAATGATATAATAATATATATTATTAATCGGTTTGTAAGATTCTGGGAGAGAACATTTGCTTGGTAAATATAAATATCAAACCAGCTGAACTCCAAATTACTGCTGACAAACTGGATGAGTCTGAACGAATACAATCATACTGTTGACTTCTTAAAATTACTCTTTGGCAGACTTACTGAAATATCCTGTGATTGACAGTGACAGGCTGATCATCAGAGGGTTATCCCACAACAGCATAAGCTTTATGGGAAAAGCAATTGTGAAATTCACCTCTTAAAAATTCCATGTTAATAGCAATGAACAGGTTTCACAATGTTTTCATTCAAGTATATCGTGTATTTTGACCGCATTTACCCTCATTCCCTCTTCTGTAGCTCTCCAGTCCTGACTTCCTATATTCTCACTTCCACCTTCACATCAAATACTTATGATAATCTCTGGTTTCATCCCTTTTCCTGAAAATGACAAGATTTTATTCTTCACTGTGGCTGAATAAAACTCAACTGTGTATATAGCCAACATCTCTTTATCCATTCATCCACTGATGGACACCTAAAATCAATTCTTTGGAAAATACAATCTCTCCTGACCCCATGGTTACCAGTCAGATTTTCTTCTTTGAGGATTCCAACTTCATTTCAGAAACCAGATAGAAATAAAAGGGTGTAATATAAGATTTTTCCAAATGTGAATTAATGGATGATGTTCAGCTAAAGAATTATTATTTAAAAGCCAAGCAGAGCTATAATCCCATATAGGAGGGTCAGGAGTTCAACGTTATCATTTGCTACATAGTGAGCTCAAGGCCATCTTAGACTCCTGAGACCCTGTTTCAGAAAATCAAACCAAACAAACAAACAACACACACCCACTCCAAATTATTTAATGAGAGGATTTAAAAATATAATTCCGGGGGCTAGAAAGATGGCTGGGATTGGTTGCCAGCACCCATAAGGTGGCTTACAACTGTCTATAACTCCAGTTCCAAGGGATATGGCACCCTCTTGATCACCAGGCACTCATATGGTATGTATGCATATATGCAAGCAAAATACTCCTTACATGAAAAATAAAAGTAAATAAATCTTAAAAATGTAATGCCTAGTTGTGAACTCTACAAGCTACAATAACAACTGGACTGGCAAGGTACGCCCATTAGCACAATAGTGGCATGAATGCTATGAGAGTAACTAATGACTTTCTGATTGGATTCAAGACTCGCTTCACAAGATGCACTTCACAAGGGCATCCGTGGCACTGATATCAGGCCTAGGAATCTGTGACTAGACAGGTCACAGGCCATAGAAGAGAACCTACTACTACTCTTCTACTAAACAGGTATATTATTGAACCAACTCCTAATGACTGTTGTTGAGACCATAGATTAAGACAGCTTTTAGCTCTCACCAGAGAAGCTTTTTCTTGCCCCAGATGGCATTTAACCCACAACTGTGCACAGAACAAGAGGCTGCAGCGTGCTTAGCCCTGGATGGGACCCTATATCAAACCCTTGCCTCTCAAGGCTCAGGGACCATTGCAAAAAGGAAGTCAGTGCAGAAAGATCGTAGGAGTCAGAGGTGGTGGATGACTACAGGAACAGTGTTTCCCAGACAGCTGGACAGTTGCTCATATGACTTCATAGCAATGGCGACAGTGTGCACAAGACCTACTCAAGCTCGGGTCAGACATATTCCCAGCATGGGTAGGGAGGTGGTGCAAGAAGCCCCAACCCTAGCTGAGGAACTATTGGGAACTGATAGCTGTGAGGAGAGGGAATCGGTTTTCTTTAAGGATGTGGTACTGGGGATACTTTTCTTTAAGGTTGATCAGGCTCCAGGGGATGGACCCACACGGAAGGGCATTTGAGAACACAAATTAGACTCAATAGGCCTTAAAAATAACAGAGGACATGAAATTTGGCAGGCAGGGAATAAAGGGTTGCAGATAGTTGGGGAGGTCTGAATATGACCAAAATACAGGGTATGAAAGTCTCAAAAAATCAATAAAAATGTAGTTCCTGTTAAATGAAGCGTTTTAATCCTCTGCTAGTCATTGCCAGTTTGATGTAAGGCAAGGATGATGTCCAAAGCTGAAGGCCATGGAAGTCCCTATCTCCAGAATATCAGATGGGTACACTAGAGGGCCAGGGAAGCAAGATCACTTCCCGCAAAGGAGAGGGGCTCGTACTCTGCACTGGTTCATCAGTGGGCCGCAGTGTCCAGTGGTGGGCAGTCTAGAAAAGCATGTGACCTGAGAGACCTGGAGCTGATCTGTGTGGCTCCAGGGGCAGGGGAGATGAAGAATGACGTGGGAAGAGCTGTGAGTTAATATGAGGGCCCTGGAGGCCGGAGGAGCACTAGGGCCGTGGAGCTGAGGCTATAGCCACAAGTGTGCTTGTCCAGACTTCCTCTGTGGCTCCCACTGTGCAGAAATGAATGTCTAGCATGTGGTAGGGAGCCAGCAACTTCTGGATCACCTCTTCGGTCTCTCAAGGCAGATCATGTCACAAAAGTATTTGCTTGCTTTCTATCCTTTCCACTTATGTATGAGCTCTCTGGGTGACAGCTTGTGTCATAGTCACTCCTTGCTTTTCATTAGAAGTAATACTTGTTATATAGTTGAATCATCCATTCAACAAAAACCCATTGAATGGCTTCTCTCTGAAAGACAATATTAAGCTAAGCACACCAAACATATGAATGAAGAAGGATTCAGGAACACGATGTGTCAGTGAAACAGCGTAAGTGACTCCATTTGTTACATAAGATGACTGATAATGATTACGTTCTATAAACTGACCTACATGGCTTAAATTATAAATAAGGTAATATTTTACTTCAAATGCTTTTGCCTTGTTACTAAAAGCAGCAATATACCACCTGTGGTCTGAGGGCTGACTGAGCCCCCAGGAGAGCAGAGAACTGACACCAACCTGCGTGCTGTTTCTTGACTGCTATAAACAGTACAGCACTGTACTGAGATGGTTAGTGTTAACTGTCAACTGGACAGAATCGAGACTCCCCTGGGAGATGGGCCTCCGGACAGGCCTGTGGGGGTTCATTGAGGTGGGAAGACCCACTCACTGTGGAGGCATCATTCCCTGACTGGGACCCTGGACAGTGCACGTGGAGAAAGGAAGCTGAGCAGCAGCCTGCGTTGCATCCACCGCCCTCTTCTGACTGTGGGCATGGTGTGATCAGCTACTTCAAGCTCTTACTGTCCTGACTTTCCCATCGTGAATCTTGAACTCTGAACTAAAGAAAACCCTTACCCACTTAAGTTGCTTTTGTCTGACAATTTTATCACCACAACAGGAAAAGAAACTAAGATACTTTAACTGAATTGGAGTTTTAAAAATAGGTTATGCTAGGATTTAATGATATTAACCATGCTTAAAACAATGCTTTGAGCTCTATAGTAATATTAATAAATCAACAGAAGGCCCATGAATTTTCATTAGCCAGGGGTATTCTAATACATTTCCCCTCTATAATGAATATGGGGTGGATTTGCTGTTCAAAATTACTTTCCATTATTGGCAAATTGTCTCCACTGTCTGATAGGGAACTATGAGTGCTTTCCTCAGTGTAGGGAAGCCCAAAGGGTACAACTGTGTTCAGATGTTTCCTTTCCTTTCCACAGGCTTCACAGGCTCTTCGGCAGGCAATGTTCAGGCATTCCACTTTTTCTGCATTCTCATCTTAGGATGCAATTCAGTGTTTATCAATTGTTTAATATCAGAGTGCAGGAGGACCCGGCAACTGTTTTAGTGATGGAGCTACTCTCAGAAATATGAACATAAAACGACCCCAAGGAGGGTTTTCCTCTTTAATTTTTAAATACACGCAACCATACCATTCTACCGTAACTTTATCAGGGTCTCCCTTTTCTCTTGGAAGCATGTTCAATGTCTAAATGAAGAAACAGAGACAAACATTAAATCTGGAACTTCCCCTCAGCTTCCACCTGTTTCACAAATCCATAACCTTTTTCCTTTAGAATCATGCATGTGTTTTTGTTAACAGAATAAAAGCATTTCCAATGTGATACAAAGCCCTCTGCTTAGAGTTCTTCATTGGTCTGCAAGATCATTGAGACCTGTCGTATGTACCCAATTCTGAGACCTAATTTTTCTTTGTTATTTAGAGTTAAATTCAAAATATAGAATCATGGGAAGCCAACTAGCCTTGTAACTCCCACACACGGATAAAGGACTGAAGAATGGGAGGAAACAACTGGAGATTCATCCAAAGACACAGATTCCTCTGACACAGTCCCCACACCTAGCCTACAATGTGGGGAACCACTCCATCAGTCTTCCATGCAATCACATTCACACTGGGGACAAGAGAGATGTGGGAGAGAAGCAGGGCCCTGAAAACAGATTGTTTGGGGGAAATACACATGGTCACAAAGGCCCAAAGTGTTAAGACCATCTCTCGGGGTTTGTTTCTGCTCTGATATTTGATTTTATTGAATTAAAGTTTTTGAAATGAAGATAGCAAGGGAAGCACCTGTTGGAAGACTTTACTACCCAGAAGTCCTTTTCTTCCTATTCTCACCCCCCTTTCTTTTAGAATGTGAATGAATTTACTCATGTTTGAAAGCAAAAGAGAAAAAAGAAAAATGGGGGATAAAATAGAAATTGTTGAAAGGAAGTTTCCGGGACTTTGACATAGATGGGGTCTAGAACATAGGGAGAGAGAAAATGATCCAGTCCTCTTTCTTCTGGGCTTCAGAGGGCTCTGAACACCTGCAGCCCGTGTCTCCAGAGAGAAACCACTCTGGGTACTAGCCTAGTTCTGCCCTTCCTTCACCCTTCACCATTGGAAGCAAACCAGAAGGCAGACAGAGAAACCAGGCCCTAAAAACTGCAGGGAAAGAAAATACACTGCTGTTGGCAGCCAAAGTCTTCAATTTTTTCCATAGATAGAATATCGCAAGAGTGCCACCAGTCAAAAGTTTGAACCTGTTGAGTCTGTGTATCAGGAATTCGATGTAAAGTGTGTGCTTGAATTCCAAGGAATAAACTGAACTCTGAGGACAGAGAAGGTCTCATTTAGTGAAGACCTCCTTCAGCCATCCAGCCTGGGCCTCTCCTTGTGACTACCTACCACAAATAATTTTTTGCAATAAAAAATGAGTTCCCAGAACAAATTAATTACACGGGAGAGCAACTTAACATTTCACTGCTGTTTTCATAATATATTTTTTTCATTAAATATGAGTTAGCCAAAGTAATTAGGAGAAGTGATTACAAAGCTCTTTATTGAATATGGATCCAAACAACAGCAACAAAAAATAAAGCTATTGGAAAATACCTTTAAACATGTATCTTCTTTTGAGTGGTAATTGTTTTTCCTTTTGATAATGAGTTCTGGGGACCATATGATAATCTGGGAGAATGTAACATTTTCTGCAAATGGTTTTGGTTTTCACAGTAGAAATTTCTGTAAGTTGGTAGGATCTTAAAATATGCTTCCTTCTTCATTAAAGAGTTCTAGAGGACAAAGTACTGAAACCCTACAAACAAATTATTTGCCTGTGAGACTCAGGGGTCCCTACTGCAAAGGTTCAGCCCTGTGAGTGCTGCTGTTTTGCAATTCTAGGCAACACTGGGCTTCTGAGGAGTAAATGAGTTTTTCAGACATTTGTACAAACACTTGCTACCTTCCCATTTTAAACATCAAATGCTTATGGGCAAACAAGGATAAAATCCACCTGAAGGAAGTTGCCTTTTCCTATGTAAGCTACAGTGTTTTAGGTAGTGGCTCACCTCCTTTACATTCTGGGCACTCGGGCTTGGGGAAAAACCTGATTACTAGAAACAAGAGAGGTCAAAGTTAAAATTCACTTTTACAGAATCCTACTCTTTTAAAAACTTTTTTTTGGCAGGTGTGCTATTAGTGCGTGTGTATATGTGTGTTCACAAGTGTGTGGGCATGGGGCGGGGGGCATGCCAGAGGTTGCGGTCCAGTGTCTCACTGCTAGTCCAGCTAGCCAACTTCCTCTGGAAAGTCTATCTCCACCTCCCACAGTCTGGGATTGTAGGCAGGCTGCCAGGCCCTTCTGACATTTACATGGGTGCTGGGATCTAAACACTGGTCTTCATGCTTGCTTGGCAAGTGCTAATTCATCTCCTGAGAGCCTAAGGTGCACCCCAGACTAGCCTCAAACTAGCGACCCTCCTGCCTCTTCAGTGGAGTCTACCCACATGTGCCAGCATAAGCAGCCCCACTCTTGGATGTATTAAAATGTTATCATAAATAGTGATTTAAAATGAATTAGTATTGATTCCTATGTTTTTGTGGTTAATTTATGATGCAATTATATGGAAATTGCAGTTTTGAAAAGTCTTACAATGAGCAGATTCAAGCCAACCAGCTGACTTTCTCCCTCATCATTCTCCCAACAAGTATTTGCTGTGCAACTATTCTGTGCCAGGCACCGTGACAGTTGTTGGGTACACATTAAAAAATAAATTAGCAGGCTTGTTCCTACTTCATGTTTATAGTAACTAGAGAGAAATACTGGTGGGACTACTTCTCCTTTGAGGGGTTCCTATATAATAAATCCACGTTGTCCCTTTCTTCCTTCCCCATCCTGAGGTACCCTGAGGGACCCTAGCTGCCTCTGCATCCTGAAGAATATAAAAACAAATTGCTTTCTTGATGCCTGTAACATGACTGTGTGTCTGTTCTTCTCAAAGATGAGAACGGCTGCATGAGGCTCTCGGGGTTTCTGGACATATTCAGAAGATTTAGGGGGTCAGAGGAGTAAGGCTTAGTGCTCCTGATAAAGCAGGATACACGCCCCTTTGCTGGGCTTCTGCCCCAGAGCTACAATGCCAATCTATATTTGATAAATGGCTTTTTTTTTCATTTGTGGCATAAATCATAGCATCCCAGGAAGATGCTCCATTTTATGACTTCTATGTTACTCAAAAGAAATAAGAGGTTAAATGGCATTTCTCAGGCAGTATCAGACCAGGGCCCAGGTATTTGCAGATACCTACCTTGGGCTGAGCGCTCACCTGCATGCTTAACCTTGCCAAAATATGAGGGTTCCATTTTTTCTGTTTAGCTAACTAGAATAAGGATACATTAAATAAGGAGGCAGCACCTGGACTGTAATACGTTGACATTATTTTATTGCTGATTCAGTCTATAAACTGAAATTCCTTCTAACCTTTTCGTCATTTCTGAGACGCCTTGGATTGCCATTTTGCCCTGAGTCTATCCCCATGTACCACATATTTGCAAAATTATTTGGGCAATTATGAAGATTCCAGTAAAAAGTATGCTCTCTTAATAATGAGGAAGTCACTCACACTAATTGTGCTGTCTATAGATGCATCACACAGCGTGACAACCGGCTGCGATGAAATTCATAAGGTAGAATGCTCGCTTGGAAGGTTTTAGCCAAAATCCAGAGATTATGAACATGCCAGCTTCCCGGGGCTGTGCTTATTTTCAAAATGATTCTATTGTTTCTTTTTCCCATTTTCCAAATCAACTAGTTCTTTCTTAAATGCTGAGAGCAGTCCATTGATGCAAACAGAGGAACAGGGCACTAGCTGGCTAGTTATTTCCTGGGGTCCCCCGGGGACTGCAAGTTGCCTGAGGGCCCAGGTCATCTCTGCACCCCTGGTGCAGAAGCCTTAACACATGCCAAGAGCGGAATGGAAGTTCACCTGCGTGTGATTCTGCCTGTTCAATACCATGCGCTCTTGGGTGCTTTTTAAAATTTGGTAATAATATAGATTAAAGGCAGAATTCTGAAAGAAACAGGAAACCAAGTTTTCTTATTTAAAGCTTAGGACAGAGATGTTACATAATTGAAAATAATACATTCATATTTCAGATCCTGTAGTCAGTGACTAATCACTTTAGACAAGGAAATAAATGATAGGTTCCCAGTGAAGCTGACTCTGGATGGGCTGTGAGATGGAAATCTAAGCTACAATGGTGAGTGGTCCTTCCAGATTTACTGTTTCTACAGCTTGAAAGTTAAGTGCTGTCTGAGGGCTTTAAGGAGTCTCTCTTACAAGACAGGAAAGGTTGTGATGTTTGAGTTTGACTTTGGTCAAGACTGAAATGATTAGGGGACACAGCTCCATACTGCCCCCTGGTGGTGTCATGCTTAACTGTGCTCAGAAACTTCTGTTAACTTCAAACCCAGGCATGAACTTCCACAGTAATGAACATATTCTCCTCAATTTTCAACTATTCTGTCTGTCCCATTTCTCCAATGCTTGGCCTAAGTAGCAGGAAGAAGGTAAACTATTTATGAGACATTTGTTAGGATTCCAACTCAGTCACCTCCACAGGTTATTGCAGGAGGTGAGCCTGGACAGTGGGATTACCCTAGGAACCAAACCCAGCATAAAAGAAGGGTCCTATGCAGCAGGTGTCCTTGACCCTCAGTTATCCAGCCCACATTTCAAACTCCCACATCTGAAACATAGGATTAAGTAAAAGATTCTTGAGATCAGGTTTAGCTTTAACAGCCATAAACTTGTGGCTTAGAAATCAAGAAAGCATTCTATGCAGGGCAAGGGAGAATTGGTCTTCTTTAAGGGAGTGACATTAGATTGGCTGACCAGGCTCCAGTGGGTGAACTCGCACAGAAGGACATCTGAGTATACAAACTTGACTCATATATGCCAGAATGCGTGCAATCCAGGGGTGGGGTGGCTATGGGGGGTGCAGATAAGGGAGGAGATCTAAATATAATATAATTAAGATGTATTACAGGAAATGCAAAAAATTCAATAAAAACGTATATTTAAACATTAAAAGAAAGAAGATTTCAATTAAAAATATATTTAAACATTAAAAGAAAGGGTTTTTAATGCAGTGATCTTCCTCGGTCAGGCCAAGGCTGCAGTGGAATCATTGCCAGGTCAGATCAGAGGTAACAAAGTGTTTATGACCTTTGCCTTCATTCACAAGCTGGAACAATTGGTCAGACTTGGCCTATACTTCATGCACTGGGGAGAAGCGCAAGGGCTTTGAATCTCAGGATTCTCCCTTGGCTCTCTGGGAGCTCAGGGGTGAAACTGAGACTTGGGTGGACTCTGAAGACTACTGCCTCCAGCAGACAGGACAGGCTGGCTACAGAGAGCCAATTACCTGAACGGTAAGTCTGACGTGGCTGCTTAGCTGCTCAATGCCAGCGTTTCCTGCGGTATTTCCAAAGGTTCTGACTGTTTCTTGTGGAATTAAATGGGCTGGGCAAATGCCCAAGAGACGAAGAAAGAGGACACCTCAAAGGAATCTTGAGAGCTTGCTAGTTATTGAGCTTAGACCTGTTAGGATAAAAATACAGCCACAGGAGAGCCTGTGTCCATGGAGGGGGGTGGGGATGTCTATAGAGTGTGTGTATGTGAAGTTTTCAGTGACATGGAAGCAAAGAAGGATGACATGAGGCTGGTGGTGACATCTTGTGTTCCATCTGTGCTCCTGCACTTCCTTTGTGTCCCTTCTAGAGTCGCCAGCTCAGCGGAAGAGGGTAAACTCTAAGACTCTTCCACTCAGAGCATCCCAGTTCATTTGTAGGAGCCACCAGGAATGCCTAGCTTCATGTGGCTGGGCAACAGAGGCCTCCTACCAAGTCTTCCTCAACATCTTGACAGCAAAGTTTCCCTCCACACTATTAGCTGGGCGTATTCCTTCTTATCCTGCAATGTGGACTTCCAAGAAAAGAATGGTAGAACTGAGCGCTTTGACTTCATGCAATCTCATCGCCTGCAGACTGCCTCTGATCCTGGTGCGTCCTCAATCTCAGAGCTCACCTGAAGCTATTTTCTTCAGCAGCCTGCCTGTGTCACCCCATCACTTTTCTGTTCCTCTCAGCTTCATTCTGAGCTTTCAAGGTTGCAGTGGGGGCAGGTAGAAACTGTGCCTCCTTCTAGACTGTTCACAGGAGACATCTGTGCGTTGACTGGAAGCTCAATCCTGTTTTATTTATCTGCAGCTCTGTGAGATCCACTTATAGTGCCTTCACTCAGCATTTCCTTTGTCAAATGCATTTCTGGATCCACATTTGCCAAGTATTTTCCACCATGAAAGAAGAATAAAGAAGAAGACTTACAGATCCACTTGGGCAGCAAACCCAACACTCTAGTTGTTTTGGTGCTGTGATCTAGGGCATATTGTTTTATATTGCAGAGTTGGAAAAGCAATATAAGCTGAGGAGCGCTTATAAAGAATGCCTTCCTGGTCATCAGGCGACTTGGCTCCATGTCGTTGTTTTAATAGGCTGTTTTCTGCCATGAACAGTTTACTTAGTCATAGGATGGTGATACGTTGGATTGTTACAGCAAACGAATGAATATAAAGGGCTTAGCCTGGTATTCAAATTCACCTAAAATATAACCCAACCAACCACCCTGGCCATGAATTCCTCCAACTTGCAACAGATTCTTTTCTATTCTGACTGATGGCTAATCTTGGTGGACAACATGATCTGGAATTAATTGAAATGAGAGAGATTTTCTTGACTAGATTATTTGAAGCCGGAAGACCCACCCTAAATGTGGGCATTGCCTTCTGAAGGCACCCATGTAAAAGCCCATGCAGAAGAGAGCTTTTGCTTTTGGCTGCTTACCTTCCCTCTCACTGGTGAGTTCATCTTGTTGCTGTGGCGTTCTTCCACTGATAGAAGAACCAATTTCTTCATACTCCAACGCAGACTGAAGACCAGCAGACCTCCAGGAATCCATCAGGCCTTCAGCATCAGATTGAGGCTGTTGAGTCATCCAGCCTCATGGACTGAGTAACTACCAAATTCAGCAGCCATTGTTGGACTACTCAGACTCTGTCCTGTAGCCAATCTAATAAATCTCCATATATATATTTATATATATATGTATATATATTCGTTTTATCAGTTCTGCTTCTTTAGAGAAGCAACTGTCTACTCCAACTCCTGATGTTGGAGCAGACAGTGGTTATTACCAATGTAAAGTGTGTGTGCATGCTGTTTCCCTCCCCAGAAAGTAGCTTCCTCTACTTTTCATGTGTCTGTCATACGATCACATAGTTCCATATGAATGTGTGCACAGATACATATATACAAATTTGGACAAGTATATAAGAATATATCATATATATAGTTACATCTAGAACCTGTTTACATTTCACAACTGTGGTATATAGAAAATAGGATATCAGTTCACATGAATATATATATATACACACACATATACGTGTGTTTATGAGTACACAGATTACATTAGACATTCATATATTCATATATAGTATGTATTCACATGTTCTATTTATTCACATATCTAAGACCTACTCACAGTACAAGGCCCAGTTCATGTTTATGACTAAGCATCTTCCCTATTCATTAAACATATGTCCAGATTCTATGACAAGATCCTTAAGGACGTTGTTTTGAACTTTTCTGTTCCCACTAAGCACTTGGCCCAGGGTGACAACATAAACAAGACTGCAAGAAGACAGCTTCTCAGCACAATCTGAGCAACACTCCTGCTAAAAGTAGCCCAGGTGTCCCAAAGGAGCAGGGTCTGCTCTTTACTTTCCTGTGGACACAGAGGCTGGGGTTTTCAAAAGACAGCTTTCGAGTAGACATTAGGGAAATACCCAATTAGTTTGATGACCCAATCAACACAGACTGCAAGCCTTGATAATTTGGACTCTACACCTAATTCAAGCAGAGGAAGAGGAAGGACTCCATTTTAGGCTTGGCTTTTCATGCACAGTCATGGGCAGCTCTTGATTTCCAGAGGTGAGTTCCCAGGGTTTGATTTGGTTCATTGCCACTTTATCTTACTTGTCTGTAAATTCTTTCTCTGTAGAGTGAGGTATTTGGAATATCAGTGCTCAAGTTTGAATTCTGAGCATCCTCCAGGTGTTGAATGCTTCCTACCTGCCTTTGGCTCTACTCTGAACCTTTAGGAGTTGGGGATTAGTGGAAGGAAGTTAGGTGCCCTTGAAGGTGAAATAGAGATCCCAGCCCTTTCCTCTTCTTCCTTGACTCTGGAATGCCATGAAGTGAACAGGTTTCACGGCATGCCTCCCAAGATGTTCTGCCTTGCCAGAGCTCCACAGCATAAGGAAGAAACTGGGCTGAAATCTTTGAAACTCTGAGCCAAAATAAACCTTACCTCCACTCAGGTAATTATCTCTGGTATTCTGATTCACTAATAGAAAGCTGATTGACATAATTAGATTATTCTCCAGTGTTCTTACTCCCCTATGCCAGGAAACACATTCCTTTCTGTCTTCTTTTTCGGGCTTTTACTTTGTACATCTGTTTATTATTCACCAGTACCCACTGCTAACCAAGATGGCAGTTAATTTGTTAATTAGAACCTCTTGCAAAATCATTATTTCTTTATGTTTTCATTTGACTGTAGTGATATCTTTCTTCCAACAGCAAATGGGTTCTTACTAAGTTAGTTTTACTTTAAACAGATGTGCCTCCTTTAAAAAAACTCAGGAAAAATTAAAGTGCAGGCAGTCCCAAAGGACAGTTTAGGTAATTTCTCTCTCTCTCTCTCCTCTCTCTTTTTCTCTCTCTCTCAGCATTAGGTATCACCAAAATTAAAATAAGAGAGAGGCGACCCTAGACACTGGATGAGAAGAATGAAGATTCTTTTGACTGGATATGAATTAAGACCTTCACTCATTTAAAATGATTAATAATGACTTAACAGTAAAGGGTGTTATGTTATTTACTGGAAAAGAGGAAATAGTTTTAAGGCCTCAATGGAAAGAAGTACAAAAAGAGATGATTTAAACAGAATTGACAAATGAAAGGGGGACCATGTAATCCTTCAATTGAGAAGCTTTTTATAGCTCATGCTTATTGTGAAATACCCTTTGTGCCTAGAAGACAATACATTTAATCAAATGAGTCTCATTTCTTCTCTCAATGAATTTATCCCAGCTAGACACTTCTGCAACATGCTTAGGCCCCGATCATTTTGAAACATCATTATACCTGATACAATAAAAGGGTGACATAAGATTAACTCGCTCTCACAGCTTTGTCCTCTAGCGCCCCAGGAGGTGTGTGAGAGAACTGTTGTTTAGGTACCTGCTGTATGCTACTACTGGCCAAGCCCTTGTCACTCATTTCTGGGTCTCTGCTACAGTCTCAGCTTGGTAGGTGTGAGCACCCATTTCTGCTGACTAGGAAACTGAACTTCAAGAAGGCTAAACCACTCACAGTTAACTCATGTGTCTACTAAAATTAAATTTCTATTTTCTCAGGTCCACAGGATGAAGAGGATATAAATGACTTTGGTAACTGGTAGTCGTTAGAAGGTAACTATGACACCCACTTGTAGTATAGAGTTTTCCTGAGCGGGAATCTCTGACTAGAGATATGGAGTATAAAAATGCTACCTTGAAATGTGGGATCCTTGCCTGCTGAAGGAAATCAAGAAAACTGCAGAAGTAGAACAATCTCTCTGATCTCTCTGAAAGACCCTCGTGAGTCCTGCCCCATGTCCAGAAGGGAAGTGTGGTACACAGAGATCAAGGAGAATGTGAACAGACAGGTATTCTAAGTCCCTCCCAGTTTCTAACCATTAGGTCCATCTGCTTTGTGTAACCATACCTCCACACAATTGTCCGTTCTTCATCAGATGGACACATAAACACAAATGGTTTTCCCTGAGTTTTTAGACTTTTGTATTTCTGGACTCCCTTGTCATATTAAAAAAATGAATTTGTTATGTTTTACACTTGAAAAAAATCTGTCTGTTATAGATGTGTCAGCCATGAGCCTTTCCATAAGTAAGGAAAAGATTCTACTTTTTGTCACCTGCAAAAGTGTGAAAAATACACCTTCAAATACATTAATCTTCACTCTAAAAGTCTCAAGTGAGAAAGCCTGGGGAAGAAGGAACTGATTTGTAGCCATTTCCGGGAAAGGCTGTAGAGTAATTTAAGATGTATTTACAGTAAAGTAGTATATCCTATAGTCAGAAAAAAAATATTTAAAGCCTTGTTTTAAGAGACATTTTAGAAGGGATAGAAAGATGGCTCAGCTGTTAAGAACACTGGTTGTTCTTGCAGAAGACCCAGGTTTGAATCCCAGCACCCACATGGCAGTTAACAACTGTCCGCAACTCTAGTCCCAAGGGATCCAAAGCCTCTTCTGACCTCCTCGGGCATTGCATGACATGGGTGTACTTACCTACATGCAGGCAATACATGCATACACATAAAATAAAAATAATAAATACAATTTTTTAAAAAGTTTTTTTTTTTTTAAAGAGCCATTTTAGAAAGGTGAGTTCTGGGAACCTTGTGTGTCCTAGGTTCCGAGTGCTCTAGAACTCAAGTACAGCTGCATTGTGTGTGTGACCCTTGGATAAGCCACTAGACCATTCAGGTTAGGAAATCTGCAAAGTGAACTGATTTCGGAGTTTGACTTCTAAGCTGTTTTTGGTGATCCAACATACTATGTCCAGTTTCTCATGCAGATCTGTGAAGACAGCTCTAAATTTCAGACAAATTTAGTTTTATTTTACACACATGCACACACACACACACACACATATTTTATCTGATGAACACAACTGCTATTCATGACTTTCTTACAACTTTGGTAAGAAGTTTAAATTACAATCACTGATTGGGTCTAGGTCACTTTACCTCAAGATATGGCACCTTGGCATATTGAGTAGTTGAAGCTGAAAGAATTTGAGAAAATGGAAGAAGAAAGATCATCTAACCATCGTGTGTCTTTTCCCCCTGAAGTGGATACAAGATTGTCATATGAGAGGTGACTCTCTACAGCTGAAGAAAGGAATGTTCTTACATCTGAAGACTCAGAGACAAGAAGAATCTGAACAAACAGATGGTGGTAGTTTGAATGGGAGTGTCCCCCATAGGCTCCAAGTATTTGGACACTTGGTTCCAGTTTGTGGTGCTGTTTGAGGATGGTCATGGAACTTTGAGGAAGTGTGGCCTTGATGGAGGAAGTATGTCACTGGGGGTGGGCTTTGAGAATATATACTCTGGCCACTTCCAGTCTGGCTTTCTCTTCTTCCTGTCTGTTTGAAGACGTGAGCACTCAGCTTTCTTCTCCGGCCACGTTTACCACCATGCCTCCCCACCATGATGAACTTATCCCCCATGAAATGTAAACCAAATAAGCTCTTCCTTCTCTAAGTTGCCTTGGTCTTGGTGTTTATCATAGCAACAGAAAAATAACTAATACAGAAGCTGGTACTGGAAGTGGGTTTTTGCTGTGAAGAACATGACCACATGGGGTTCTGGAGGAATGTGGAAGACTTTGGGACCTTGGAGTAGAAAAATGGCTGAATGCTCTAAACAGTTTAATGGTTCCTTCTAGTAAGAGTCTGGAAGAAAGTAGTGCTGAGAGCAAGTTCCAGATGGAAATAAGGACTCACACAGCAACGGAGATATTCTGGCAGAGTCTGGCTGCAGTCTGCCCAAGGCCTAAAAACTTGCCTGAGGCTAAGTTGAAAAGTAATGGATTAATCTCTTTGGTGGAGAAAATTCCAAGACAGCCTAACATAGAATATCTGGCATGGTTATTAATGGTGAATACTGTGTTGATCTATGATGAGAGAGAGAGGCAGGAAAAAATACAGAATATACAATTTGGAAAGAAAAAGAACACTAGAAAGCTTAATGTTGGAGCCAAGGCAGGTACTGAAGGAGTGGCTCTCTTTGATAAGAAGACCTGAGCCATTAAGGAGAGGCCTCCAGATTTGCACTTGGACAATGTAAGGAGTATTCTTAGGGCAAGACCCCACCCAGATGTGCTTCCTTAGAAAACAAAGACCCCTAAGGGGTTTCCTGCTCCTAGAAAACTACAACAGACAAAGGCAATGTGGATAAAGCCAATGGTCTATCCACAACTGACAGCAGAATTTGGCAGTGTCATTCACACTCATGTGACTTTAAAAAGAATGAAAGATGCAAGAGTGAGGGGTGTTATCAGTTTTTCTTCTGTGGTTTCAGAGAGCCACAGAGGCCAGGCATCATGTAGCAGGGGAGTCCCTGCATAAAGAAGTCACTGGGAGGCCAAGAGGCCCTGAGAGTCAATTGTGTAAAGCTGTGAAGCTGAAGCCTGGTTGGCAGTGGAGACCCCAAGATGTTGCAGATGCCAGAGCTGTGAGACATTTGCCGAGGAAAGCTGTATACAGGAGGTAGTACCAGCCCAGGAGGATGATGAATGTTTCCGACAGCAAAGCTGGAAGGGCAGAACCGTCTAAGTCCTTCAGAAGCAAAGTCTCAGACACTCAACAAGGAAATACTGGATTTGGTGTTTGCTCTGCTGGGGTTTGGTCTTGTTTAGGTCTGGTATTTCCTCACTATGCTCCCATTCTTCTCTTTTGGAATGGGAATGTGTATTTAGTTCCATTGTATGTTGGAAGTATGTAATATGTCTTTTTAAAATTGTAGGGGATTACAATTAAAAGAATGCCTTGAGTCTCAGAAGAGACTTTGAACTTTTGAATAGTATTGAGATTGTTAAAGACTATGGGAACTTTTTTGAAGTTGGACTAAATGCATTTTGCATTTTATATGGTCATGAGCCCATGGGGCCAAGAAGTAGAACGTGGTGGTTTGAATGAGAAGGTCCCCCATAGGTTCTGTTTGGGGAGGGCCACAGAACTTTTAGGAAGTATGGGCTTGCTGGAGGAAGCACATCACTTAGTTGGGCTTTGAGAGTATATAGCCATGCCCACTTCTCATCTGATTCTCTCTGCTTCCTGTGCCTATTTGCAGATGTGAACACTCATCTGCTCCAGCCCCTCTGCTGCCATGACTCCCCACCATGATGGACTCTTATCCCTCTGGAACTGTAAACCAAACAAATTCTTCCTTCTACAAGTTTCCATGTCATGGTGTTCATCACAACAACAGAAAAAGTAATGAATACACATGCCTTGCTAACAGTGCCCTAGGCTTATTACCTCTAAATCATACAGGTTTACCTATTTCTTTGGGCTTTCGTTTCCTTACAAAGGCTCTTATGACACATACAATCTATGGTAAATAAATTTGTTTTCTTCCCTCTTGTTGATGACGGGAACCTTGTTCATGAGCCTAGTATACATGAAGACAAGATAAATCTGTTTCCTACATCAGTGCTTATTTGTACAAATATGGGGTATAAAATATTTTATTGTTATAATGTAAGGTTTCTATTCTAATCACTAAAAGTGTATTTCATATAATATAGATTGTGGTAATTTTTCTAGAAAAGTTAATGAGATATATAAAAGTTCAGAAATAAAAAATTGGCTTTTAATCAACCACATCAGCAAATCAATGTTTTATAATCAAGATAGGTATGATGTAATGAGATACCAAGTCATGTTCTCAAAAGTTTCTGTTTAAGATATTTCCATATGGTGAAACTCTATAAAGTTTTATAACACATTCACAAATCCCTGTGACAGGAACACATGTTAATTTCTTAAAAGTCAATGTCATTTTCCCAATATAATTTCGATTTTATTTCCTTGTGCTTTGGAACTTAAAGATCACATGCGGGGCTGGAGAGATAGCTCAGCAGTTAAGAGCATCGGTTACTCTTGCAGAGGACCTGGGTTCGATTCCCAGCACCTACACATTGGCTAACAACTGTCCGTAATTACAGTTTCACAGGACCTGAAGCCATCTGACTTCCACAAACACTGCATGACATGAATGCACCTACTTCTGTGCAGGCAATATACTCATAAAATAAATACAATAAAAATATTTTTAAAAAACCAGACCACTTGCCTTCTTAGAAAACCAAAGCCACATACATAATCAATAATATAAATGAATAAATTACCTAGCCCTCATGTATTTAAGGTGTGTCTTACTATTTTAAAACTGAAGTAAAGTAAAAGCTGAAGGCTGAAGTAAAGCCTGAATCCTGGATGGGTTTTCTTATTTCATTTCTCTTGTGGTATTTACAACAGTTTGTGTGAGTTTTCTTATCTATTTGTTACTTTGTCTTTGACTCTCAAATACAATGAAAGCTGATTCAAGAAAACCTACTCTCCAGGGATTACAAGTTGAACAGGATATAAATGAGGAACAATTTGCATGATGATAACAAAAATGTTAAAAGGGTGAGAGAAGAGAAGAGATAGATGTTTACCTAGCTTTATGAGACAGGAAATGGGGCTGGAGAAATGGCTCAGCTGTTAAGAGCACTCATTGCTTGTGAAAATAGCAGGGGTTCAGTTCCCAGCACCCACAGGGTGGCTAACAACCTTCCACAGCTCCAGTTCCAGTGGATCTGATGCCCTCTTCTGACCTCTGTGGGCACTGAATGCATGGGTGCACTTATATACCATGCAGGGAAAACACTCATATCCATAAAATAACAATAAAATAAAGAAACAGGAAGTTTCAGGAGCCACAAGAGACTACCTATTATAATCACAATTTCATGAATCTCTGAAACCAGTAACCATAGGAACATTTGAACTGATGAAAATTCTCATGCATGCTGAATCTTGGGCATCTATCCCTGCACCAAAACTGTGGTTTCTGCAGGCTTTCTTACTTCAGTAGAAATGCTTCTAATTGGCAGAATCTAATCTAGATTCCTCCAGAAATGGATTTCAGAAAATGGAGTTCTTTGACCTCTAGGTTCTGGGAGACAGATCAGTACACAGAAGGGAGTGTTGCTGCAGTGCAGCCTGTAGATCATGCTAGAAATTACAAATGGGAAGGATCCATGTTTTACATGTTTACAGATTGTTTTTCACTGTGACAGATATTGATAGATAGAGCTCACATAAACAGAAACTCTCATTGACAGCCCCCCAAAAGTTTTAAGAGTGTGTACAATGTGGAGATTGAGAAGTTTGCACAACACTCTTAAATTTTTTTGACAATATAAATGAGAACTTTTGTGAATAATTAAGTAGTGCTTACTCACTTAAAAGCAACAGAAGCAGGGGTGGTTGGGAAGACGTTAGTCAAAGGGCACAAAGTTTCAGTTAGATTAAAGGAATAAATTCAAAAGACCAGCTGGGACCAATGTTAACTGGAGTATATTATTTTCTTCAAAATTATTAATTCAGGAGCTGAGGAGATGACTCAGCAGTTAAAAGCATTGGCTGCTCTTGCAGAGGACCTGGGTTTGGTTCCCACCACTTTGTGTTGGCTAACAAGCATCCATAACTCTAGATACAGGGATATGACACCCTCTTCTGGACCCTTCAGGCATTGTGCACATGACCACACTTACACACAAGCAAAACACTCATACACATAAAATGAAAATAAATAATTAAAAAAGTTATTGAGAGTAGATTTTAATGCCTTTATCCCCCCCCCCACAGTAATTGTGAAGTAATGCATATGCTGATGCTTGATTTGGATAATCTATATAACATGCTTATTTTAAAACAGCATGCTTTACATGATAAGGCATGTGATTTTTACCAACTAAAAATAAATCAATAATAATGAAATCATCATCCAGTAACTCAAATAACATTTTTCATGAAAAATGAGTGTGTTTTTTTTTCCAAAAAGAGGTGTGAAAAGAATGGCTTTGTTTTGTACTTTGGCTAATATTTTTTAAAAATATCTTATTTATTATTTATTATTTTATGTGTATGAGTGTATTGCCTGCACGTATGTAAATGTACCATGCCATGCAATGCCTGTGGAGGTCAGAAGAGGGCATTGGATCCCTTGGAACTGGAGTTACAGGTGGTTGTTGGCTGCCATGTGGGTGTTGGGAACTAAACCCAGGTCCTCTACAAGAGCAGTCAGTGCTCTTAACCCTTGAGGCATCTCTCCAGCTCCTTGTAAATATTTTAATGCTTTATATAGTAAAAATGAACTTCACTCTGTGCTCATAAAAAAAGTGGCAGTGAAAATGTAAATAATGTTTTCAGTAGTATTAAATGAATAGTTCAGCCCTTGAAGAACTCCTGAAAATTTTTCAGGGTCACTCAGAGTCCCTAGTTTATACTTCTAAACTACTGAATAATCACAGCCTTAGCTACAAGAAAATATGCGTTGACTAAATTACTGAGGACATTTATTGTACTGTACACAGTGCCATGTGTATAGTCAATAACCTGCGCATGTGTCCATCCTCAGGCCTCACATTGTCGCAGGGAGACATATGAAGCCACATTCACGAAGTGACATAAATTGATTCAGACCAATGTGATCAGTGTAGATAAAATTTTAACTTGAGGATTATGTTTCACATTCCGATTTTCTTCTTACAGCACCAGAGAGTCCTTATTAAAGGAGACCTACGAGATGTTTGCACCTTCCAGTGCTCCAGGAGCAGTCATACAAAGTGCTAGCTTTCATGCTGGAGAGTATCTACCCCTGAGGGACATGTAGGTGATGGTCAAGAGCACTCACAGTCATGGGAAAATCCTTGCATATCCATTCAAGTTGAAGACTTCAGCAACAACAGTAAATTAAATAAGCCTGTGAAAGCTAAGGCCCATTATGAAGTATAGGATAAACTGCACTAGTTTTGTCAATTATTTTTTTGTGGGAGGGTGGACAAAATATTTCTGTTTTGCAATGCAATTTATTCTTAACTGATACATAAGACTTGAACTCTGCCTATTTGTAAGGCAGCATGGGTGTTTTGATATAAGCGCCTATTGTATAACATTTATTTAACAAGTTATTTAACAATGAATACATACATTTCATATATATATATATATTGCTTGGATTATATTCATCCCAAATTATCCTCTCTTTCTGCTAAGTGCCTTGCACAGCTGCAGAAGAAAAAGAGCTGACATCCCACTCCTGTTGGGTTTGGGTTTTTTCATGTGCCAGTAGAATGAGGACAGAAGGAAAGTCACTTCCCTGATAGGCTTTTAATACTTTATACTTTATTATTTTATGTGTATGAGTGTATTGCCTGCATGTATGTAAGTGCACCTGTGTTGTGCCATGCCTAAGGAGGTCAGAAGAGGGTGTCAGATTCCCCAGGAACTGGAGTTAAGGATGGTTATTAGCTGCTATGTGGGTGCTGGGAATCGAACCTGGGTCCTCTGCAAGAACAGCCAGTGCTCTTAATCACCGAGCCATCTCTGCAGCCCCCCTACAGACTTTTACAAGGCATTCTGCCTCTCTGACCACCTTTTCTGGGATCCACCATGTGAAAAATACGATCTGGATAGTCACACTGGTCCAAACAGGTGAAGAAATAGCACAAACCTGAATCCAACCTAAAGCCCAGAACTCTGTCAAGCAGATCCAAAGGGGAAAAAAAGCCTCACATGTTTACTGTTTCAGTCATTGAGATTTTGATGTTGGTTGTCATGCATCAAGCAGTGACTAACACAAAAATTGGTGCCTGTGAACAGAAAGCTTCTCTTGTGTGGCCTTAGCCTTGGAATTAGCCGACAGGCAATGAGGAAGCACTATAGGAGAATGGACAGACAGTGGCCAATTTACGTAATGGACAAGCCATTTGGCAATGCCGTCCTCTGTGGTAACTCAGAGTACAGAAAATACTGATAGTAAGTCATGTTTGATGAGGAGCCCTCTGACTCAAAATGCTGACAGAATGAGCTAGCTCCTTTAGTACACTGTCATAAGAACAAGCACTGAAAATGCCAGTTTTCAAGCAGAAGACAGTCCAGAAATTTGGGGACTTATAAAGTCAGCAAATGTTCCTTATCAAATAAGAATATAGCCAGTAAGGCACTGCCTCAAAACATAACCCAGGGGATATGATTAAAATACGACCTTAAGGTACACACTAAATTGAGACCCTGGTATCTATACTGTTTTAAGAATGAATGTGGCCCCAGTGGGAGAGTTTTGCTGGAAAAGTGCTTTTACACAGACAGTATGGTCCCTGACCAGCTTATTCAGTTCAAAGGACTTACTTCTCTAAGTCTACAGAGTACCATGCTTTAAAAGAGTAGTGAGTGTGACACGTACATGGTATTAACTGGAATCGAATGTATAGAAAACTTTCAAAACTTTTGAGATAATTATACTGGCAAAAATACTACCAGCCAGTTTTAAAAGAAACAACAGAAAAGACTAATGACTACTTGTGGTCTTCATGAAGACAGAGACGTTTGCTCTCCTTCCATGAAGGAGCTAGTCCTCAGAGTCCTCTTGGGAGGCGGCCATGAAAGATGAAGGAAGTTTGTCCTAGTGGAAGGCCACAAACATTAAGAATGATGTGCTGGAGGGAGCAGGGGCCAGAACTGGGCTCCAGGGAAGAACATCCCTCACCTGTCACCTGGCATCTCTTACAGTGGACAACTTCCTCTTAGGAGCTTCCTGTCCTTGACTTTTCCAAATGGCAACACCTTCTGTACTGAACTTCTGTTTCCTCCATCTTTTGATTTTTGGACCTAGATTGGTGTATGCACATGGAGGGCAGGCTGTGTGGGGGGAGGTGGAAGATGGGACATTGACGTCTTTTAGTTAATAGGCCTCCATATCCATAGGAGCTGCATCTGGACCTAGTGTGAAGCATGAGATTCAGGACTTGGAGTTTGCTTCATGGGCTAGATGAATATTTTGAAAGTTGCATCATAGAAGTGAGCAGATTTTGCATGTGGTAGGGATTGACTTGCTGTGGTTTCAGAAGGAAGCCTATAGGCGATTATTTTGCTTGTCTCAATGCTTCACTGCCTCGGCCACTGGACTTCATAGCACAACAGAGCCAGCAGACTATGGTAAGACAGGCTTCAGCCCATGGGAGGAGGGTGAGGATGACGGCCACTCAAGGAAACACTGCCTGCTTGATCTTCCATGAACGGAACAGGCCCTGGGTTACTGCTGGTGCAAGAGAGCAGACCTGTGGAACAGACCAGAACCCCTAAGAACAGTTTGGGGTTCACACCAGCCAATCCCAGCAAGTCTACATGGCCATGGCCACACTCAAGTTCACAAGCCCCGAGATGATAGAAAAACCAACCAAACAAAACACAGCATAGAAACAGACCACCGAAGAGTGACATACAAGCCCCCAGTACTTAAAGCTAAGACACGAGAGACGTTAGGGAAATCACATTTCGAGGGATCTGTTGAAACTTTCTGACTTTACAGGTCACTGGTCACTCCCACTGTAGTTCAGGGAATTATTTGGAAAAGTGTCTGGAGAAGAGCAGGAGACTGCCTTCAGAAAATCAGGCTGTTCATGCTGAGCCCACTGCTTATTTATTATCAGCCTAAGGGAAAGTCACACTGTTTACCTGGCACACAACTTCCTTCTTTATAAATTGTAACCTGTCCCCTACCTGTTAGGATCCACAGGATTATTGGGAATGAAGGAAAGAAAGTACGGGAAATAAAAACCGTGCTTTGTAGCTGGGGGCACTGCTGTTATTATAAAATATCTCCAAGGCTTCATGTTGTGTCTGCATGAGTTACTCCAGGGACATTCCCCCTACCCCAAACTCCCAACCCTTCAATAGAGGTAGCGGGTTCCACCCACACCTGTGAGGGATTCCTGTATGATCCATGGCTTTCCTTCCTGTAGTTAGGCAACATTGCCTTTCTTTGGTTTGGCTACAGTAATCCTATTTATTATTTTTATGTGTATGAGTGAATGTATGTAAGTGCACCCATGTTGTGAAATGCCTTTGGAGGTCAGAAGAGGGGTTAGATTCTCCTGGAACTGGAGTTGACTGACATGTGGGTCCTGGGAATTGAACCCAGGTCCTCTGCAAGAGCAGCCAGCGCTCTTGACCACTGAGCCATTTTTCCAGCTCTTATCCTCAACTCTTAAGGTTCAAATGAACTTAGAAAACTGAACTTTCCCAGGGCATAAGTAGCTGAAGATGTCACTGATATATTTTTGTTCTTAACCGGGATTTTTCACCATCAAACCCAAGAAATACTTGGTAATGAAAACCCGAGAGCCATGTAAAATTCTCTAGAAAATTGCCTTCAGTGTACAGACTATTCACACACCGTGCTGGTCTTATTGGGCATAAAGTCACACAGTTCCAGTGGGGAAATGGAAGAATTTCAGTCTGTGCAAGCAGTCCATTTTTCTGAGTATAAAAAGGTGATGTCAAAGTCCTCACACAGAGTGAAAAATAGATTTTTTAACTTATTAAGTTATTATCTGTTCTGAAAATGGCCACCATGTGCTTACAGATGTGACAGTCTTGCAGAATCAAAATTAACCTTTGATTTAAATGTCACCAACAGTTTCTTTTAACATGCAAGAACATGGGGAGGTTTTGTGATCTGTCTGTACTGCACAGGGCCATGAAATAAAGTTTCACCTGACTAAATCCATATGCTTTCTAAAAACAAAAACTGGGTAAAGTGAGGATGAGTCACTTAAAGCTTCAAAGTTTTTCTTTCAGGGAAATTCTACAAAATGAAGATAATCTAATACTGTGAGATGAATAATGAATTAAACAAAGTTCCTTGTGATTTCAAAAGGAATCCAAACAAATATTATGTAGATATGATTAACAAATGTCTGTAGCAGTGTAAAAACATTTCTATCACCTCATCATTTTTTGCTCTTTTTCTAGGCTCCCTGGACATATCAACTAAACTTTCTTTCTACTTTGGTTTAAATGTGGGTTTATTTTTAAACTATAAGAAACTGAACAACTGACCCTATAATTCAAGTTACTGGATAGAACCAGTGGCTGTTACTGAGTGTAGACGGTACTGAGGCCAACTGACTGTACGGACTCCGAGTCAAAAGAGTAAATTAAACACACCCGTTTTCGCAAAACACGAAATAGCATTAGTTCAAAAGAATTGGAGGTGGTCAGTCTGGTGGCAGCCGACACTTGTAATCCAAGCACTCAGGAGACTGAGGCAGGGGGATTCTGAGTTTGTGGCCAGCATGGAGAGAAGAAAGGGAAAAGGAGAGAGAGGAGGGGGGAGAGGAGGGAGAGGAATGGAGAGGGGGAAGAGGGGGAGAGAGAGAATTGGAAGAGACAGCAGTGGATGAAGGCTTAACACACATTAGAAGGTGGGAAAGGGGAGGTGGGTGATAAGGGACTGAACAGAGCAGAAGTAGGAACCAAGTAGTGAGGGACAAGCGACCAGGAGCAGCCAGTTGTCCTGTAGATCCAATGACAGAGAAGCTCTTGGGAACAAGCTGCTAAGATGGGGAAAAAGCCAAAAGAAAGAATAGATAGCTTTGGTGATGCCTTATGGTGTGTCTATCCTCCCCTCGCCACAGTACGCTTCTCACAGGAAAGCTTAGGTGCACCTGTGGATGGTGCCAGATCTCAAGACACCTCGTGAGGAGGGGCACACGCCAGGAGAGCTGGGCTCCACAAAGGGAACGACGCTCCGCACTCCAGTCATGAAGCAGTGGACTGCGCAGGCTCTTTTCTCACTCCTGCTTCCGGAATGCTGGCAGCAGGCTGCACCGGATGACGCCTCCCTGGGAAAACTGACGCCTGCCATTTGACCAGCCCCCTTAGCCACCTGACAGTGAAGCTCATCAGTTAGGACCCACCACCCCTCACCACATTGCCTTACCTTTCTTAAGGGAAGTATACAGTGCAATAAGATTTATATGAACTCTTCTTTTTATGAATTATTTTATCTTTGAGACAGTAGCTCAGGCTGGCCTGGGATTCTTGATTCTCTTGCTTCAGCCTGCCGAGTACTGGGATTAAAGATGAGCTGAACTGAAGCTGGGAGCCCTGTGATTTAGTTTCTACACTAAGGTGCCCAGTAGGGGCAGGCGGGAGAAGCCTGGGAGAGAGGCAGGGCAGAGATGACCTTTGAAGGACAGAAAAGTCCCTCTGAAGACCCTCCTAGGAAAAGCACAAAATTTGTTTTTCACGGTTTTCTGTATCTATATTTTACAACAACACGGTTTTAAAAAGTATATTAAAGCTAGGCATGGTGGGCACACCTATGATCCCAGCACTTGGAGGGCAGACACATTGGGAGGATCATGAATTTGAAGCCAAACTGGGCTACCTAGCAAGATCTTACCTCAAAGACAAAGCATATTAATTCACAAAAAGAAGAGTACATGTAAATCCTACTTTAGTATGTAGTAATACCCTTTAAGACAAGTAAGAAGAGAAAGAATTTAGGGTAGAATGAAAAGTGGAGTGGTTTATATCCCAGAAAGCTAACACCTTTCCACTTTAAAATATGAATTACATGAGAATCAGGGGATGAATGCAACAGGATTTGGGCATCAGATCTGCCACCCACTGGTCCTGGCATGTAAAGTGGGCTCATCATGTCACCTCTGTGAGATGCAGAGTTCTCACCTGCAAAGTGATGCCTAGATCTTCACTTAAATCCCGGGCCCTTCTGTTTAAGTATGGAAGGAGCAATTTAATCAAGACCTGCCATCATTTATTTGAGGAATGCCTTTGGGAAGGAGCACAGGCTAGTCTCAGGTTCAGTGTTCTTGGCCTGATGCTTCAGGTTCCCACCATCCACGTACCCTGCATGCTTTGCGTCCCATGAAATAAGCAAGTGGAAATAACTCAACATCGCAACCAATGCCTGTAGTGTATCTCAACAGGACCATGAGAGACAACAGCAGGTGAAACGGGATTGCTAGTGCTGTGATCTTACAAGGGGACTCTAGAACCAAGTGCAAGGAAAAGTGCAAAATGATTCATGTAAGTTCAGGGTATGTACTTACTGTTATCTCTTTTTCACTGTTTCTCTCTCTCTCTCTCTCTCTCTCTCTCTCTCTCTCTCTCTCTGGGCAGGATCTCTGTGTAGCCCCAACTGGCCTAGAACTCACTATATAGACTGGGCTGGCCTTGTTTCACAGAGATCTGCCTGCTTCTGCCTCCCCAGCGCTGGGATTAAAGGCCTGTGTCACCACATCTGACAGTTATCTCATTGTTTGGTTTGTATTTTCTATGTAGATTTCAAAATGCATGTCACATATCCATACAAGTAGAGTCTTTCAAATGTTTTGGATTTGTGAATATTTGCAAATTCCTAAAGAAGACATCTTATGGGTGGGGCCCAAATATAACTATGAAATTCATTTAGGTTTCATATATACCTATGTACTCACCCTGCATTCTGACCAAAAATTGTCACATGCAAAAGATCAGGTATAGAGTTTGGGAGCATCTGAGATTTCACTTTTTTGCAAGATTGGGGAAGCTCAATCTGAATATATTTGTGGTGTAGCACATGGAAAAATATGTTTTCTATAATATATGTATATGTAGTGTATATGTGGAGTCCTTTGACTCTATAAGGCTGTCAACTCTCCAAAGTGTTGTTATTCAACACAAACTGGGACACCGACAGGAAAGGGCCAGACACATATGAAGTCCTGATGTGAATTCACCATGAGCTATTCCATGAACTTGGGAATTCCATCCTAACTTAAGCCATTTGTCAGTATAACTTCAGACCAATGTCACAAAGTACACTCAACATTTTCTTTGTTTCTTGTTCATTGAAGTAATTATGTCTCTAATAAGAAGAATTAAAAAATCAGCCATTTACCTAGGAGCCTTGAGGAGGTGTGCTGTGCTTGAGGGAGGTCAGGCTGTAGGCTCTAGGAGAGGAAGGGCAGCCCCCGTTTTTGCAGAGTAAAGATGCAGCGTGGAGAAGGTATAGAATTGCAAGGAGGTCTCTGAATGTTAACCTTGATTCTCAGACTTATTAAGTTCCCATTCCTCACACCAAATCACCACGATGATGATCACTATCTGTTTATGAAGAGACCTGCCATCCAGCTCCCCTACCAGTGCCCAAGCAAATGGAAATGCTTAAGGAAAGTGTTTTTGAAAAATGGAAAGCAGAAAAGAAACAGTGGAAAGGCTGTGACAGTGGAGCCCTAGCCCTAGCAATTATCAAGAGTAGTAAGGTTTTCTGAAGGCTACGGAATAGGGGATGTTATTCTGAAGAAGTAGCTGGTGTACAACTAAATGGCCCTAGGTGCAGCCCCAATGGCTATAACCATCCACGTTCTCTTTTCAAATCCGAGGTCTGCTGAGTGAGCAGCCTGAGTTGTCCCTCCTGGTCTATTCAGCTTCTTTCAAACTACCTGGCATCTGCATTCATTTAAAAAGGAGCCATCACTGGGAATGGATATTAATATAGAAAATAACATTAACTTTAAATTGTGGCCCCAGAGAGCTGGGTGATGACATCTTTTACAGGTATTCTTTCATTTTTATTTTATGTAACACTGGTGAGGGCCTTGAATCATAGAAAGACAGAGCAGGTTTTTCTTTTCCATCTGTTTTTAAAAAGCTAGGGTGCTCAACTAAGTGTGCACCTCTCTCTCCCATCTCTCTCTTTCTTTCTCCTTTCTTCCTTCTAACTTGAGGGTTGAAAGCCCTCAAGCAGAAAGCCTCAGATGAAATCAGTGAAGGTTTGGCCTCTCAACTAACCCTGCCTCTTATTAGCTGGGTAACTGTGGACAGGGCACCTCATCTCTTTGAAGCTGCCTCTTCATGTATAACATGAAGGTAGTGTTTGCCCTCTTTTGGGCTCTAAGCATGGAAATGAAAGTGCTTTATAAACTTCACTGTTAAATAAATGGATAACATTCCAAAAATCTAAGGACAGAAGCTGGCATGCGACTCATGACTGAAGGCGGACAAAGTTTGAAAGCGTTTCAAAGATGCTTTTCTTCTTACAACTAAATCAAAATCCTTTCCAAATCTCCAGTTACAAGTCATCCTTATGAGACCAGGAAGGTGTTGCTTGTGGAGATACTGTCATTTCTTCTGAGGATCCACTTCTTTGTAAAACACAAATGAGAAAGCTCTCCATCAGCAGAAATGTTCACAGACTAAAAGCCATCATCATTTCTGGCTTTTAGATATTACTCTGCTGGGAGAGAAACTAGTGTCATATGGGGTTTTATTATCTCCCTGACTGCAAATGACCTTGCTCCTGTATTCTGGTAGTGCAAGTTAAATGCACAACCAGAAAGAAAGGAAGGTATAATCATCTTGAATCATCAGTTTTCCGTTGACTGCCCATGATGGCTAATCTTAACTGTCAGTCTGATTGGATGGGGGAATTGTCTAGATTAGTGAAACATACCTCACAGCAGGTTTGTGAGGATGTTTCCAGAGACAATTTGGCAATGAGGGCTTTGACCTGATGAATGAATCCTTTGATGGATTCAGTATCTTATGGAAGGATTGGGAGATAAAAAGTAGGAAGTGGGGTCTAGCTGTAGGCAACAGGCTACGGGGTTGTGTGCCTGAGACTGTGCCCTGTGTGGCCCTTTCCTGTACTTCTTGTGTCTGCTTCCTGGTCACCATAAGGCCAACAGCTTCCTCGTCTTCCTCTTGCCATGATGCACTGCCTCACTATTGCTCAGGAACACAGAGAAGTGACTGTAAACTGAACCCTCTAAACTGAGAGCTAAAAGGTAGCTTTTCTCTGAGTCATTCTCTCTAGGAATGAATTCCTTCCTTCCTCTCTCTTTCTTTTCTTCCCTCCCTCCCTCCCTCCCTCCCTCCTTCCTTCCTTCCTCTCTCTCTTTCTTTCCTTCCCTCTCTCCCTCCCCTCCTTCCTTCCTCTCTTTCTTTTCTTCCTTTCCTCCCTCCCCCTTTCTTCTTTCATTCCTTCTTGTCTTTCATTTTGTTTTTTTCTCTTTTTCAAAAAAAAATTTGGGGTGTGTGTGTTACACACGTGTATGTATGTACATGTGCTGGTATACATGTGTGTTCATGAGTGTGGAGACCAAAGACTGACATAAGATGATGCCTTCCTTGATTGTGTGCCATCTTGTGCACTAAGACGGGGGCTCTCACTTGAGCCAAGGGCTCACTGATTGTTGATTTGGCAATCCTTGCCAGCCTGCTTACGCTATAGTTCTCTGTCTCTACCTTCCAGGTGCCAGGATTCCAGGTCACCATGCCTGGTCAGTATTTACATGGGCACTGGGGACCCAAAAACCTTTCCTCACACTTGTACAATGAATGCTTTATCTACTGAGCCATCTCCTCAACCCCTCAAGGTTGTGATGCAAAAGGTCAGGGATGCAAAGTTGGATGCACCTGGTCAGAGTGACAACGCTCTTCAGTAGGACTTTGCTTCTTGGTTTGCATTGTTCTGTGGTGTTGGCAATGGAAACTAGGGTCTTATATGTGCTAGGCAAGTGTTCTATCAAATGATCTGCATCCCTGGGCCTTCAGTAGAACATTACATCAAATCTCTGCTCCTGTCCCCTATCCTGCCATCACTGACTCTTCAGGATCCAGAATGTTCGGGAACCAGAGTCTTTGGATTCCATTCTGTATTGATTTCTTTGCTTGTTGCTGTGACCACATAGACCACAAACCTGATAAATGCAATGGAAGGAAGAAAGGATTTATTTTGGCTTACAGTTGGAGGGCATACAGTCCACCATGGCCGGGAAGGCATGGCAGCAGGAGCTGGTTACAGTGTGTTCAAGTTAGGAAGGACTCCAGCCCACAAAATGGTGCCACCTAAATTCAGGGAGGGGTCTTCACTTAATCTTGAAATACCCTCAAAGGCATGCCCATAGGTGTGTTTCCTGTGTGATTACAGATCCAGTCACATTGACAATGAATACTAAACATCACACCTTCCTTCCAAATTTCCTTCACATCTAAATCTGCACTAGCAATTTCTTTCTCTCTAGTCTCCACTGTACCCAGGAGAGTGCTGAGCATGCAGAAGGCACTTTACAGCTGCGCTGATTGGGTATTTAGAAATCTTACCATGTGTACAAAACATTATGTGAGCTTGAGTCCTCAGGAAGAATTTTGGCCCAGGTGCAAATATGTCATCCACTATAAACAGAATTTCTGCCTGTGGCACAAATTATCATATTTTAATATGCCTAAATCGCCTCCAACAAGTTAATTGTTGCGGCTCATTTGAAAATAGGACATTTATAATCCTGTAGAGGAAGAATTGTCCATCTAAGCTGCTACTCAGTGAATTCCCACAGCTTAGTCATGAGAAGAGTCTAGAAGAGTATGGAATGATAAAGAGATTTTCCAGTCCCGATTTTACCACAAGCTGCTTGGGTGTCTATGGGTAAATTGCTCTATCTCCTCAAAATTCATGTCAGGTTTTTATCTAAAAGTGAAATCAGTTGGTCCATCGGGCTCTAATTAGTTCTGACACTGGGCTGGGGAATCTCAGAATTCATTATGGATCTGATGGGTTGAAGTACAGGGAGGAGTGGTCCCTACATGGACTGCTGAGTTCCTCGAGATGGAGCAGCTACCCCTGATCAGTTTTTTGGAACCTGGGTGCAAAGGGCCAAAAGGTTAACACTTAGGTCACAGACCCCTAGCTGCCCCCACCTCTCTCAGTGTGTGTGTGGGCGTCTGGGGGGGGAGTTAGAGGGGGGAAATGGATGTACATATAGTCATAATACATTGTATACATATATAAAATTCCTAAAGAGTTTAAAAAAAGAAAAGAAAAAGACGCCAAGCCACATCTCTGCTGTGGTTCTGGAGACCTGTAAACAGATGTTCTTGCTTAGATCTGCTGAGTCCAGGAACAGCTCTGATGGCTTTCAGTTAAAGGCAGGGGCTCTCTCGCCTCCTGGGGGAAAAGCCACAAGAGTAAAGGATGTCTCTGAGGGTTTGTTCTCCTTCACACGTTTTCTCACTCTCTCTCCCAGTTTTAGGTCTTCCAGTTGCTGTTCTTACAGGCAGCTCCCTAACTCCTTCATGTAAGGCTGTCTCTCTTAATGAAGCATCTCTAGATTATATAGGGAAGCTTCTTACAGGCCCATCATGTTGCCTCTGATACAATGCTCAGTTCCTCTTAATTATACTCCCACCTCAAGGTCCAATCCTGGCCCCCACAATTGCCAGGCTTTCTTTCCTAATTCAGCACATTCTGAAGGGTACTTGATCTCAGTTCCTCCACAAACCCACTGAATTTTTCTTTTGGACACAGCAAAGGAGACCTGGGCATGAGACTGGAACAATCACCATGGATCTATGTTTATTTCTTGACAGATAATTCATGTCATGGGTTTCATTATAATATTCAGAAGTAGAGGGAAAGTAGAGGGAATGGAAGTCCTTTACTCCAAGAACCCCAATATAATACAAAGGTGTGTTGTTCGGTGGTGCTGTGGGGTCTCTGTGCCTTGAGGTTACCAAGTATATTCAATGGAGTCTTAGAGTTAGCTGGGTAAAGTTGGCTTTCTTGCACCATCAGCATCTGACATGAGACATTTTTACTGGTAAGCCATTTGAGCTACTCCCTTTGGTCCCTTTTAACTCACATGAGGAAGTTTAATCAGGCCCAAGGAAGTGCTTAATTTTTTACTTTCTATTTGCAAAGGAACTGCTGGTGTTTCTAATTTAGTTTTAGGGTAAAGAGTAAAATTTGGAAGAAATTGCTGCTGGGACAGCAGGTTGACATCTTAATTTCAGATACTTGCTTTTTATAAAATGTGTACTGCCTGCCAGCCAGCCAAGCAGTTCCCTGAAACTAGATCTCACTTCCAGTCGTGAGGAGTATTGGGAGCCAGACACGAATGCTGGGATGCTGTAAAATCAGCTGGCAGGGAAAGTTTGAGGGACCAACTTTTCCTGATAAAAACAGTCTCTGCCTCTGGGGCCAGTGGCTTCCACGGTGTTTATAATTTGAAACTATTCATTTTCCATGCAAGGAGTCTGGGATTGGCAGGCCACCTCCTAGCCCATCAATGTCATAAGAATATGCTGACTGGGAGAGGTGTGTTATCAGCAGTGTGATTGGAGGAATGAGAGACAAACTCCCAAGTTAACTGCTAAGGCATAGGAAATAATAGAGCTACACCAGAAGTCTTGTAAAGGAGCCAAAGGTTTTTCATGTTTACATTCTGGCCCAAGAGCAAATGCCCATCTGTAGAAGGCAAGGGAGTCATGAAACATACCCTTCAAACTCTTAAGTGGGGAGCCCTGAGTTTATATTTTGTGTCAGGAATTATACTAGGAATTTAAAAAAATTTTTGATTTATTTTATGTGTGTGAGTGTATTGCCTGCATATATGTAAGTGCACCCATACCATGCAGTGCCTGTGGAGGTCAGAAGAAAGCACTGGATCCCCTGGAATTGGAGTTATGGATAGTTGTTAGCCACCATGTGGGTGCTAGGAATCGAATCTGGGTCCTCTGCAAGAGAAGCCAGTGCTCTTATCCACTGAGCCGTCTCTCCAGCTTCTATACCAGGTATTTAATGTAGTATCAGCTATACTATTGGTAATAAACATACATATATATGCATATTTTTTCCTTTTTAAAAATGGTTCATGCAGCATTTATTGGATAATAGAAGGCAGGTTGAACACTCACGTGCTTTCTACATATTATTTTACTTAATTCTCACAGCCCCTTTGCAGTAGAGCTCATTTGTAGAAGAATAGCTGAGATTCAGAAAGGATAGCTATTTGCTTAAAATGACACAGAAAGAAGGAATTGTTTGCTGAAAAACTCTACATGAGACTACATGTTTGTCATTAGCATTTTTGTTTTATAGGAAAGAAAACTGACTCATGAAATGTTTTGATGTTTCTCTGAGGCTCTAGCATCAGGAGATTTTGGGCACAGATGTAAAACCTGGTTCTTCACAGACTTACATTTGTACCTCTACTGATGTAACTAGCTGTGCCATGTGCTTAATAAAAAGATGTCTCACTATACAACCCACAAGAGATCAATGTAATGATTACACAAAGTTCAACTTGGAGAACCAATGGGTTGGGATTTTTTTTAACTTTAAAAAAAATTGAGAATTTCGTACATGCATATAAGGTATTTTAATCAAATTCACGCCCACCCCCCAACTCCTTGTGTGTGTGGTGTCTCTCCAAGAAATGTCTCACCATAGTTAAGTGGTGAGTTACAGACCAACTTGGAATACATGGTATCTTGTCTCAAAGAATAAATAAACAAGTAAAAAAAGAGATGCCTCAAATCTTTAAACATATTTATCGACTCAAGATAGACACATTGTCAATGCAACATCTCTTCCTTCTGGTGAGTGAATTAATCCAAATTTTGACCTACAAAAGTCACATTCTCTTTTTGATGCTGATGTTTTCAGCGCTTTAAACACTATTTATGTATTTGGAGGCTGTTTGGTTGACATCTGGTTCTAGGGCTGATCCAGATGGTTGAACAAACCACCCCGGTGGGAAAGCTGCTGATCACCTTCCAGAGGTAAAATGAAAAGTTCATTTTCCCCACAAAAATCATGCTTTCTTTCTCTATCAGTTGTGGTCCCATAGGGAAAACAGCTGCCCAAGACTAGTGTGAAATTCACAACCTGAGAGACACAAGCAGGCTCCCTCCCACGCAAGCAGGCTCCCTCCCAGTGTGGGCCCTGGTTTCCCACCATTACCTCTGATTACCTGTGATGATGGATAACAACCTTGTGCAAGGGAGCAGGATGCTTGTCTGAAGTACGTCCAGCAACCTGAGAATGTGTTAACTCATCCCCCTTCATCTGGAGGAAAATAATTGCCATCTATCTGCACAAATACATGTATTTATTCCCCTAATATTGTTTTATAGCATTTCACCATCATCTCTTTTGTGAGGAAGGAGCTGTGTATCAGGGCAGTAACCTGTCTTTGGATGTTAGATCAGGAAGACCTGGCTTTGGATCCCAGATCCAACACTGGCAATTACCATGACATGGGGGACATACCTAATCTGTCTAGCTTCTGTTTCCTAGTCTTTCAAATAGGTTGTGGCTCTCAAGACCTAAATCACCTATGTAGTAAGAACAAATGTGCAATAAATAGCTCTGATAATGATGGGGATGAAATTCTTTCATAATTTACTTTCCCTTTCTAGAACTATTTTTCTCTTGTACCTAATTGTTTGAGTATCTAAAAAGTAAGAATTGGAAAAATTAAAAAAAAATGTGTTAGCAGGGTTGGAGAGATGGCTCAGTGGTTAAGAGCACTGGCTGCCTTGCAGAGGACCTGGGTTCAATTCCCAGCACTCACATGGCAGCTAACAATTGTCCTAAACTCCAGTTCCAGGGGATCTGATGCCCTCTTCTGACCTGCACCAGTATTGCATAGCACTTACACACATGCAGACAATACACTCATGCACAAATAATACGAATAATAAATAAAATACTTTAAAAAATTCGTTAACATAATTATCAAAGTAACATCACTAAAGTGAAAGAAGAAAAGGCATCTGGCCTTTGAAACTGAGCCTTTTCAATTCAAGTAGAATGTTTTCCCCAGGATTATTGTGGCTTGACAAATAAAATTTGTAGGCATTTGAATGGCATGCAGTATGAAAATATACATATGATTGTCACAATCAAGATAATTGACAGCATGTCACTTCCCATACTTACCATTTAAGGTCTGTTCTTTTTACACTTTTCCATTACACAGTACTTCATTTCAGCTATAACCACTGGGCCGTGCAACAAGTCTCAACAAATCCCTCCTGTCTACTGAGACTTCACACTCTGCTCAATACTTTCTTTTTCCTGACCATCCTCACCTCTGCTGACCTTGGTAACTTCTCTACTATTCGATTTTTTTGTGTTTGTTTTTGGTTTTGTTTTGGGGACAGGGTCCTGCTACAGCCCCAGGTGGCCTGGAACTCCTTATGTAGACCAGACTGGCCTAAATCCCACAGAGATCTACCTACCTCTGCCTCCTTAGTGCTGAGATTAAAGGCGTGGACCACCACACCTGGCTGTTTGATTTTTTAAAAGAAAGAGTCTACTTAGTGAGATAACATTATATATGTGTTTCTGAGCATGCCTTATTTCACTTAACATGTTGTCCCTACATCATACATGTTGTCACAATGACAGGATTTTCTTCTTTTGAATGACTGAATCATATTCCAATATGTATGTGTGTATAATGTGATCATATATATACATACACACATTACAAGGTATTGGAAGGAACTAATATATATAACTATTATATAATATATAATAAATTGCATCTGTAACATGTCTATATTACAGATGTGTACAACCACAAAACAAAGAAGACCAAAGTGGAGTGAAACTTGCCATCTTGAATCACACTTTCTTGAATACAACACCCAAACACCAATGATGTCAGAAAAATAGATAACTCGATTTCAACCAAATTAAAAACTTTTGTGCTTCAAATTATTTCATTAAAAAAGTGAAAATGTCACTCTCAGAGTGACATTTGAAAAGCATATATTTGAGAAGGGAGATTTACCTAGAGTATGTAAAACATTCATTAAGGGCAGCCAGTGCTCTTAACCACTGAGCCGTCTCTCCAACCCTGCTAACACATTTTAGATAAATAACCCAATTATAAAAACGAGCCAAAGATCTATAAAGATACTTCTCCTAAGAAGAAACAAAAACAACCCGATAAGCTCATGAAAAGATGCTCAATGTGCATAGGGAAATGCAAATTAAAACCACGATGAGATGATGCCTCACAAACATGCAAAGATGACAATAAAAAGAGATGGAAGAGCCGGTTTGGGTGAGGGGCCAAGAAATTAAACCCTCGAGCATTGTGATATGTCACGGAAAGCATCTCAGCTACTTTGGAAAGCACATAGGCAGCTACTAAATTGTTACTTGTATAGTTTCCATGTGACCTAAGAAATTCCACTTACAGGTGTGTACTTGAGGGAAATGAAGGGCAGATCCATATAAAGGCATGCACATAAATCTTCATAACATCAAAGTGTGGGAAAAATCCAATTTTTTTCTGAGTTTATAAATAAATATGATCTATTATTACCAGTGAAATAGTATTTGACAATATCAAGGAATAAAGTCTTGATAGCGAATACATGATGGATTGCCTTGAAAACATTATATTAAGTGAAAGAAATCAGTTGTAAAAGATCATACGCTGTATGATGCAATTTAAAAAATATTTTATTATTTTTATATTATGTGTTTGCATGTATTG
>NW_008336953.1:3021414-3045445 GCF_000622305.1 Nannospalax galili | reverse complement strand
GCATGTATTGCCTGCATGTATGTAAGTGCACCCATGTCGTGCAATGCCCGTGGAGGACAGAAGAGGCTGTCAGATCCCCTGGAACTGGAATTACAGACAGTTGTTAGCTGCCATGGGGGTAATGAGATTCGAACCCAGGCCTTCGGCAAGAACAGTCAGTGTTCTTAACCGCCGAGCCATCTATCCAGCCTGTATGATGCAATTTTTATGAACAGGAGGAAGACGGTAATTCATAGAGGTGAAAAGCAGATTCCCAGTTGTGGGTTGTGTAGGGCTGGGAGGTTAGCTTGTCGTGGGTGTGACTTAATGGGTACAAGAATTATTTTGAGGGAGACAGAAATTAATTGTGGTAATGGTTGTTTGACTCTGAGGATCTGAAAATGCTGAATTACACCGTTGAATAGAGGAACTGCATGCTACACCTCAATGAAGGCATTGTGGAGAAGAATGGAGACAGTGTTATATGCTTTTTACAAGTCAAATTACACAAAGCCAGCTGACATGCACCAAGAAAGGAAAGGTGCTGTAGTTCCCAGAGAGCTCTCCCTACCAGGCAGACCAACTCCACTCAGTGTTTTTTTGTTTTTTAATATTTACATTTTTATTATTTTTAATTATATGTATGTGAATATGTCTGTGTGTTGGTATGTGCATGTGAGTGCAGATACCTACTGAGGCCAGAGGAGTCCGGTCCCCTGGAGCTGGAGTTATAGATGGTTGTGAACCACCTGACATGGATGCTTGGCCCCAAACTCAGATCCTCTTCAAGAGCAGTACAAGCTCTTAACCACTGAGTCCCTCTCTAGATCTCTCCACTCACTGTTAAATAGCTCTTTGGTATCCTTGCTGTAAACACATGATCATGTATTCAACTACTGTTTTCATTTGACATTTAGAATGCTTTGAGTTTTCTGTGTGACGTTGCAGTATTTTACACGCACATCCACATGTGTATGCAAACACATGCATAAAACACACAGGTGCACACACATACATTCATAACCATGTTTATTCTTTGATAGTCTTTTGGGACAATTGTACAGAATTACCTTGGCCCAATTGTCCTCGAAAAAGTTGCCCTACATTCCTAGTACATTCCTCACATTTTGGTAATAGTGATTAGAATTTTAGTAGGTGAAATTTAATCTATTTCATGTTTGAATGGAATTTATTATGAAGAACTCTAAGTGTCATCGTATTTGTGTATTGGCCATTTTGTATTTTTCTATGAACTTCTTGTACTTTGATTTTCTGTGGAAATTACAGAAATGTGTGGTTTGCCTTGTGATATCATAAAACATTTTTTGTTTTCTTTTTAAAAAGATATTAAAGACACACACCTGTAATCTCAGTATGTAGAGGTGGAGACTGGGGCCAAGGTGTTTCAAAATCATCAGAAAATGCTTAATATTATTGTACTTCTTAATATATGTTGCACACACATTTTCCATCAGTTGCTTTGGCTATTTTTTTCCTGTAACTGTGTTCAATGAAAATAGAAACACTGAGATATCTCTAGATGGTTTCTGTCTCCAATAAAGATGCTACTACATTCATCATCAAGCGTAACCCTGGAATCTGTCTAGCTGGCTGGCACAGTGACCTCTGGAAAATCCTCAGCCTTCATTATGCAAAGAAATCCCTGCTACTTCTCACCTGAGACCCTATTATCCTGTCAGAAGTCACTCTTCCTCTTGGGCCTCTCAGATTGGTGAGGGGCATATATCTGAGGCTCCCATTTGCCTTTTCAAGCTGTATGGAAGATATTTGTCCTCCCCTTAGGATAGATGCCTGGATTTTTAGTTATTTACAACCCATGAAGTAAGCCCAAGTGTGATTTCCAGCCTGCTCCATACCCAGGGGTGTATGGTAGATTGGTGCTCAGGTCAGATCGTAGGTGGCACTGGATGGAAATGGGGAAAGGCACCCAAAACACAAGGTAGAATTTGCACAAGCATCACATTCCCTTCATTGACCTAGGACCTCAAGACTTAGCTGATAAGACCACATCTTGGTTACAAAATGTGCAGTTGGTGACGAACTCTTGTGGTCACACACAAACACCTGGAGACCATGCCGGGGCTTTTCCTGAATGGGCCTAAGGCTTGCTCAAGGCAGTAAGCATGGACTGACTTCTCTTTTAAAGAAATTGTAATATTACAAATGTTTACATGTAATCTTGTTTTTAGTAGTCCAGGCTGTGCTTGTTCTATGGTTTGTCGCAACACAGAATTTTTTTTCTTACAACATTTACATGTTTCAGTTTGAAACAGGCTCCAATATAAGACTGATAAATCAGGACTCTATTTTTCCCTTCAGCAGGAGGGGAGGGGAAGCCTTTATCCTTTCAGTACCAGAGGAAATAATCCCACTGCAACCAACCTCATTGTAAAGTCAAAGCATATGAAATTACTGTTTTTGTATGTCAAATGAGGTCAAGCATTGTAAGATTCACTGTGGTTCAACCTAATACTTGAGTGAAGCTGATTGCCTAGGATGTGAATATTTTTTCTCTTTTCTTTTGTATTTTCTTTTTTTCCTATAAAAAGATTAATTACAAATGAGCAAGATCCAAGTGTGGATGCCCAACTCCTCCTCTGCCCTATGTGCTGACAGGCAACTGACTCTGGTGATGGGGAGCTGATCTGACTCTATCATAGAAATCAGGAAAGGTTGGCCTCCAGCCAGGTATCCTCTCTTGTACGGAAGAGGAGATCAGAGAGATGGTCCTAGGCCACAGACTACAATTTCTAGTCTAATTAGCTCCTAGCCCACTCACGGACATGAAAAATAAATTTTAAGGCATTCATGGAAACAGAATGTTTATATGTATTCTTGAGTGAGGGAGGAGCCATTCTGTCTGTCACTAGTCTCCAAATGCAATCATATCTCAGGCACAGTACATGGCACCTTCCATTCAGAGTTTCTTACTACACACAGGTGATGATCCACATTCACGTGTCCACATTCCAGCCCAGGACTAAAGTATGAGGTAAACACCACATGGGTTCTGAGCCTGTATAGGGATGTTTGTCTTCTTATTTTCTAAGCAATGAAGAGTGACAGCTGTTTACACAGTGCTTACATTCTCTGCTCCAAGCTGTTTCTATAGAGATAATTTAAAGATACAGGATGGGTATGTGCACCTTCTATACAATACTATTTTACTGCATAAAGGGTCTTAAGCATCTGCAGATTTTGCTATCCATGGGGTCCTGGGACAATCCTCTGCAAGTAATGAGGCATGACTATACTGAAATCAATTAATAGAATCATTTTTTATGTAGCTAAGATAAGCACAAAATGTATTATTATGGAAAATTATGATAAAGGGAGGCGACAATTGCAACAGACCAGCGGTAATAATAATGGGAGGTACCATGTTTGAGGGTATCTATTTTATCTATTAAAAACTTTCATGGAGTATATAATTTGAGCTACACATGCTTTCTGTACCTGTAGCTTATAGGCATTCACTGACAACATGTGAGGTCAAACGTCATTTCCAGTCAGACTAGCGCCAGAAGTGGCACTCCAGCTTCAAGGTCTACACTCTTAACTCCTCCCCTTGAGACTTACGTCTAATAATACCCTTGGTCTATAGCCAGACCAATCTGTGATAGGTTAAATCAATTTCCTCCAGGATTCACATGCTGGTTTTAACCTTTAGAATCTCAGAATGTGACTGAAGGCAGGGTCTATGGAAGTGGTCAAGTCACTAGAATGGGAATAAGGGGAAATTTGGACAGAGAAAGATACAAATGGGGGAACTGCAGAAACAGAGGGAGAAGATGTTGGCTATGGCGGGGGACTGCAGAGTCCTGTAAGGGTCCGTGTGTTAAGGATTTGGTCCTCATGGGGCGTGCTGTTAAGAGATGATGGAATCTTTGGGAGGTGGGGTTTAGGGGAGGAATCTAGGCCACTGGGGACCTGCTCTTGAAGAAGGATGTAGAACCCTGGACCCTTTCTTTTTATTATTATTTTTTTTAATTTTTAAAATTTATTTTATTTTATTTTATTATTTTATGTGTATAAGTGTATTGCCTGCATGTATGTGAGTGTGCCCATGTCATGCAATGCCGCGGAGGTCAGAAGAGGGCTTCGGACTCCCCTGGAACTGAAGTTAAGTAAGTACAATTTGTAGCCGCCATGTGGGTGCTGGAAATTGAACCCGGGTCCTGTGTAAGAGCAGTCAGTGATCTTAACCACTGAGCCATCTCTCCAGGACTTTCTTTTTTTAAAAAGCATTTTATTCATTATTTTTATTTTATGTGTATATGTGTACTCCCTGCCTTTAGGTAGGTGCACCTGTGTCATGCAATGCCCACAGTGGTCAGAAGAGGGCGTTTGAGCCCCTGGAACTGATGTTAAGGATGGTTGTTAGCCGTTGTGTGGGTGCTGGGAATTGCACCTGGGTCCTCTGCACGAACAGCCAGTGCTCTTAACCCATGAGCTGAGCCATCTCTCCAGCCCCTCAGTCCCCCACCCCACCCCCTGCCCCTTTCTTTTCTTCTCTCGGCTTCCAGGTTTGTGATGTTCCTGAGTTTACCTTGGCCCACAACCCTGCTGTGCTGCACTGTGACACCATGGGTTCTAATGCCGTGGGCAGATGCTCAGGGACTAGAAACCACCTAAAACTACGAGCCGAAGGTTTACAATCAATACATCTTCATAAGTCTATTATCTCAGATATCTGTTAGAGTGACAGCAAACTGATTAAGGCAGTGAGTCTGTCTACAAGCCAAGGACCAAAGCTGGGAACAGACCCGTCCTCTCTGCCTGCTGAAGGAACCGGCCCTGGGAACTCTCGACTGTTTATACTATTCAATCCGCTTGGTCTGTGGTTCTTTGACAGGGTAACCTCAGCCTCCTATGTCACTGGCTGCCAAGGAACAGGTTAACCAGTCTGTTTAACTTGCTTTGTCATGTAAAACAAAATCTCTGAAGGTTTGTTTGTTGAGACTGGGTCTCCCCAGCTGCCTGGAACTTACTATGTAGACCAGGCTGGCCTCGATCTCACAGAGATCTGCTTGCCTCTACCTCCTGAGTGCTGAAATTCAAGGCATGTGCCACCATGCCCAGATTACTTTAAAGATATTTTATGCGTGTGAAAACATACAAAAAACTAGGCCTTTACCAGCCACCCACATCACAGTGCACCCATACAGAGAATCAGAGCTGCTTATGCATGCAGAAACTGCTGGGTAAGTTGCCTGAAATGATAGGGGCTGTGCTGATTCCTGGCTGTATGTCCTTTTTATTTAGAAATGTTTGAAAGTCTGTTTTGATCTGTCCCCAGCAAATGGCCATGTTGGCTAGAAGCTTAACCAGTCTGCGCCTTGGTGCCATCAGATATTATGCTGGGACTGCCGGGTAAGCAAATGAAATACCATGAACCTGCTGATTTACATTTGGATAACCCTACAACAGCCACACAAACAGTAAAGGCCAGTGTCATTGTTACACTACAGCTCAGGGGGAAAAGCACAAATATAAACTAGAAATGTCTCCACATGATACTTTATGGAAATTGTACTTTTATGGGGCTCTCCAGAAGTCCTTAGTGACCCATGAAAATTCCTACCTTTGAAGTGTTTTATGGAAATCACATAATGGCTTCCAATACAAATTCTAAAATTCTCTCAGGGCTTTTTAACTATCTCCCAATTTATAATCCGTAAAAATATAATTTGAACATTCTCAGTGTAGTGTAATTTCCTATCTTACTAACTTTGATTTCTGAGGAATATCAAGATGCTGCTTTTTAGTAGGATATGGTTTAAATTATCTGCCCTCAGATGCACTTGCCCCAACTCACCACTGTCAACTCCCATTTTGCCATTATAAACTAAATATATCAGAGTGAAATGTGAAACTTCTTGAAATACAAGATGAACTAACTGTTAAGCAATTGGCCATATTCATCTGTTTTGATTTTTTAAAATGGATTATTTTGAATTTATACAGAAAATTAAGCTTAGTGAATCAGGGTGTGTCAAACTGGGTTAGGTTTCTGAAACTTTCATATCTATTTGTTTTTCTCTGTTTAAATTTCTTAAGTGAAACATTAAGTGGGTTTATCTCTTCCTGTCTAGGACATCATTTACCTATGAAGCCAGGTGAGTCAGGAGAGGCAGCAATCATGCTCAGCTAGCTCCCTCTCTACATAAATGTCCCTCTAGTTTTGGAATGAAAAGAGTGACCTCCAACTTCGTTAAAGAAAGAACATGATCTTTGAATTAACCAAATCAAAGACAGACAGAAACACAGAGGGAGGAGAGTTTTTATTTTCTTAAAATTGTAGACAGAGGATGCTAGAAAAGGTGCACTGTGTTTTGATAACAGAATGTGAAGGGCAGGTGTTTAGAGAGTTAGTGTTGATGGGGCTCAGGACAGGCTATCCCAAAATATGGTACCTTGGTGTGGGATAAAACAACAAGGACAGGAAGGTCCATGTGGCTTTCCCAGCTTTCATTCCCTGAAGTGGGGGGAGGGCGAGAGCGAGAGCGAGAGAGAGAGAGAGAGAGAGAGAGAGAGAGAGAGAATGTTCTCTAAGTTTCTCTCCAATGGGTCTTAAGATCTTCATTCCAAAGGAAAATCTCTCTCTCTCTCTGTCTCTCTCTCTTTCTTTCTCTCTCTCTCTCTCTGTTTCTCTCTCTGAAAAATCATGCTTTTTCTTTAATTAAGTTGGAGGTCACTCTTCTCACAACAAACCTAGAGTGACGTCTGTACAGAGGGAAATACCGAACCCGTATTACTGCCTCTTCTAATTTCACTTTGCTTCCTCTACTCAAAGGAAATAAACATCCTCACCCACAGAGCCACAGACCCCAGGAGGAATGGGAACATCAGGCCTCTGGAAGCCCCCCCAGTTTACTCCCATGAGATCACTGTACCCTCATTTCTCCAATCACATTCCCCACCAAACAGTCTTCTTTCTCAAGACTCCAGTGTCATGTAAAACTTAAATCACACCAATAATGTATGTTCTTTTCCTTCTTTTTTAAATTAAAAATTATTTTTTATTTTTTATGTGTATGAGTGTATTACTTGCATATGTATAAATGCACCCATGTCAGGCAATGCCTGCAGAGGTCAGAGAGAGTGTTGGGTGTCAGATCCACTGGAACTATGGACGGCCCTGTGGGTGCTGGGATTCGAACCTGGGTCCTCTGCAATAACAGTCAGTGCTCTTAACCACAGAGCCATCACTCCAGTTCCTTCTTAATTGATCTTTTTTTTTGCCATGAATGTCTCAGTCGTGGACCTAGGGATGGATGAGAAGGAATCTATTCTTTCCCTACTCTGTAATGATCTAAAGCCCCTAAATACATGGAATATTTAGCATATCTGATGTTGTAGGACATGGGTGGGAAATGGATATCAGACCATTTCTGTTGCGTACTGGACCCCTTCCTCTATAGCACCCATGCACAGACAGCATCTGGGATACTATAGTGCTGGTGAGTGGTTGAGTAGAATCCTCTCTCAGGCTCCAGGAGGAGCAGTTGGAGCAGTTCACTCGTAACCTCCCTGATAGGTTGAATATCTCTTCCACAAAACACTTTGTATATACGTAACGAGGTATCGAGGGGACCCAAGCTTCAACATGCACTTCACTGTGATTCATACACACCTTATACACATGACCTGAGGGTAATTCTACACAACACTGTTGGTACATCTGTGCTTCCACGGTGACCTGTCATATGAGGTCAAGTGTAGACTTTTCCACTTGTGCTGTCACGTCAACATCCAAAAACTTTTGGGATTTGGAAGGGTCTTCAATGTTGGATTAGAGGTGTTCAATGTGAAGCACCTCATGTTGATACTGTGACAGCCTTTGCAGAAAAGTTCTCAGAAGGGGGCTGAATGCCAAGGTCAAGCAGACAGGGAGAGGGGAGCAGAGAGGAAAGATGGTGGGGAGGAAAGGTCTGCGGCAGCACTTCAACCCTGCCATGCTACACTGCCAGTGAGTTCCACGAGCTGCCGAGGTGGTCTGTGTTTTTCACCCTTGCAACTGGTGTGTATTAGTTCCTCTTCTGTTGCTGTGATAGCGCAACATGACCAAGGCAACTTATAGAAGGAAGACTTTGTTAGGCTTACAGTTCTGGAGGGTAAATGCGCATCATTACGGGGGAAGGTGAAGGTCAAAGCTGAGCCATCACAATCTGGCAGGAAGCAGAGAGACACTGGAAGTGGGCTATGAATTCTCAAAGCCCACCCCCACTATGTGCTTCCTCCAGCAAGGCCATACCTCCTGAGCCTCCCAAACAGCGCCACCGACTGGGGCAAGTGTTCAAATACTTGGAGCCTATAGAGGGTATCCCTTATTCCTACCACACGAAGCAATCTTTCTGTCTCTCTCTCTCACATTCCCCAAATATTGTGGAAAGTTGTTTCAAGCTCGGCAAAGTCAAAGTTGGGTTTTAAAGCTCTATTAAACTTGTATTTGAGTAGCCCACATCACGATTTTGATCTGGTTTGTGGTTGAGGGCTCTGTTGTAAACTAATGTGACATCTTTCATTCTGTTATTGTTCACAGTGTACATGAGGACAGTAGTTTGGTTCAACTAAATGGATGAGGCTAACGTGGATGTGGGGGTCCAGTGGAGTGGAGACCTGATGCAGTGGTTCAAATCAGTCATTTTAAAATTACATTTGACAAGGCCTTTGATTCCACTCTTATTTGAGAAACTTCCATATGGACAAAGAAAGGTACAGAGAACAGTGTTCTGAGAATCCATGTCCTCTACATACACCCCAACTTTAATGAGCCACTTTCCGCACTTTCTTCTACTTCTCTCCCACACAGTCTGTATTCAAATAAGCTTTCATTGGAAGAAAAGCTTCTGTTACATTTTTAAAGGTCAAGAACATTGATTTAAAAAGATAACTTGTTTCATTACCTCCCTCGAAACAATTTTACTGAACTGCTTCTGCACAGGGCACTATCTCATCCTGCACCAACCAACATTTTGCCGCTAGGTACTCTGTTGCTAATGGAAGGTTTCAATAAACATTGAAATCATTGGGGCTGGGGAGATGGCTCAACAGTTAAGAGCACTGGCTGCTCTTGCAGAGGACCCAGGTTTGGTTCCCAGACCCCACTGGTGACTTACAAGTCTGTAATTCCAGTTTCAGAGGATGCGATGCCCTCTCCTGACTTCTGAAGGCATTGCACATGCAAAGTGCACAGACACACATACAGGATAAATACTCATACACATAAAATAAAAATAAGTAAGACTGTTTTAAAAACTGAAGCTATTAAGTAATAGCTGACTATTTTTATTCACCAAAACATCCCCAAATTGTTTGGCTGTTAGTCATAAAACTCTGTTACCCTGTGTAGACTTAATAACTCTAAGCTTTCCTTTCTGTTTAAAATATTGTAGATAGGTAAGAGATTCCATTTTTGCATTTGGGTTCCTAGTTTACTCAGAATAATTGAATGAGGGGGTCTCATTGAAATAAAATGTGAAAGTTCTTTGTTATGTAAAAAGCAAAGCAAGCAAACAAAGCACTTGAATTTGATTTCAGTGCAGAGAGCAGCCTCCTTTTCACCCAGGCTCTGAGTCTGTTGTTTCTGAGTCTGGTCTTAGTGTGGCTCAGGCTTTCAACATTGTTCCCTGTGTTGGCTCACCTGCAAGGCACTGCTGCGACCCTGTGTGGTTGTCCAGTCTCCCTCGCCAGGACACTGAATAGTGCCTTCTTATCCAAATGCCTGCTCCCACTTTTGGGGCAGCATTCAAAGCCATCTTTCAGCCCACCATCTCCCTCCTCGACACTTGCCTTCTACATTTGGGCTGTTGTATTCAGTCCTTGGTGGTCCCTGTGGCCAGCAGCCTCCCCCTCTATGCTGCAAGAAGAGGTCAGAGTTGATCTTCTGCAGCAGTTCATTCTCCAGGAAACGGATCTACTTCTGCAAGACATACCTCATTCCAAAGACCAGCACTGACCCCTCACAAGGACAGTGACAACCCAGCCATCACCTTTCCTTCTCAAGGGTCTGTAGTTAGCGTCTTGCTGCCACCACGCTTCAGATTAAGCTGCCAGCACGGTGACAGACCTTTGGTGACAGTGGAGGTACAAATTCAACACATACTCAAATAATAGCAAAGACTACAGTTATTTTTTCACTCAACAAACACAGCATCTCTTGTGTGTGAGGCACGGTGTTAGACTGGAGGACGTAGCAGCCAGTCACTTACTCAGTCAGTGTATTGCTTATGGGGGGGGGGGTTCCGACTAAATAGGTCACTCTGCATGTAAATAAGCCTATCATGACAGAGTTTGGGATGAGAAAGGTACAAAGTGGGGGCCTGGGGTACAGCTTAGTGATAAAGCATGTCCCTGGCATACACAAACCCATGGTTCTATCCTGAACACTGGAAAACAAAAGAAAGTTCCAATTGTTTAAGGGAGTATGACCCGGATGAAAATGGAAAGGGACAGGGTTCATTTGAGGAGTAACAGAGAGCAAATAGCACCGGGGGGAGCACAACTAGAAAGGACGCACTGGTGGCTCAGAGGACCAGAGCACAGGGGACCGTCTGAAGCATGAGTGAGTGTGGTCCTGATGAGAACAGCGGGGCGCCAGGGACAGGGTGAGATTTATATCTCCAAGAACAAAAGGCAGTTTCAAGAACAGGGAAGCCCAGTGAGAAGCAGTGGCCCTGCAGGCTTCAAAGGGAAGGCAGTGAAGGGGAGGTCTTGCCTTGTGTTAGAGTTGGCAGGATTTGGTGGCCCATTACATACGGGCTACGATGGAGTATCAAGGTAACTGATACAGACGTTATTTTTAATGTCGCAAAAAATAGCTGGCTGCTTCCATGTCTTCAATTATGTTTATGGAATTACTGTTGTAATGTTTCCACAAATGACTAAGGATGGCAAGTCTTCATGTGATATACAATAATATTAAAATAATGTGTGTGTGTCTGCATGTGTACTGTACACATTTTTTAGTTTTCAAATTTGAGGTGAGGAGATAGATGAGATCACTCAGTCAGAAAATTGTTTGCTGGGTTGGTGTGAGGACTTGAGTTTGAATTCTCAGCATTCATGTAGAAAGCTGGGCATGGCTGCACACATCTGCAACTCCAGTGCTAGGAGGATGGGAGGAGACAGATCAATCTCTGGAGCTTGTTGGCCAGCTAGTCTAACCAAATTAGAGAGCCCCATGTTAAGTGAAGAGACCCTATCTCAAAAAATAAGGTGGTGAGCAACTGAAGATGATGCCTGATGTCAGACTGTGGCCGCCACATGCAGGCACATGTACATATGCTTGTGCACCCACACACCCACACCCCCTACACCCCTCCCCTGCCACACACTTGGGCTGTCAAATCAATCTGTCGAAGATGTAAGCACACAATACTGTCATGAAAGACCACTTTCAAGTAACCCTGGCTTTCCCTTTTTAACTTAAAAAAATGTTTTTTATTATTTTTATTTTGTGTGTATGCATGTATTGCCTGCATGTACATAAGTGTACCCGTGTTGTGCAATGCCCCCGGAGGTCAGAAGAGGGGACTGGAGTTACGGACAGTTGTTAGCTGCTATGTGGGTGCTGGGATTTGAACCCAGCTCTTCTGCAAGAACAACCAGTGTTCTTAACCGCTGAGCCACCTCTCCAGCCCCAGCCTTCCTTCTTTAAATTCAGTGTTAGGAAGGAAGATTAACAGAGGCCCATTGGAGAGAGTTTATAAGCTGTAGCTCCCTTACAGATTCACATAGCAAAAGCTCTCTGATAGCTATTTGTCTTCTTGGAGTCTGTGCTTTTGCCTGGGGGTTTGCAAAACATTTTCATAGTAATTCACAATGCATGCTCTTGGAGGTCAAGGTAGTTTATCATTTTTCTGTTCCAATGGCAAGTGGTTCCCTGCTGTGTTTCCTGTTGATTCATCAAACACTGCCTGGTCTAAAGACTCCAGGACCCTCCTAGGTCCTCTGATAGCCTCTGTCCCTTTAGCTGCTCCTTCATCTCTTAGATTTCTGTGATAAAAGAAGCTGAGAGAAGATGAGGAATGATTCTTTGTCACTTGGTATAACAACAGGAATAATGGCTGATCAGTGTGAGAGGATTATGGTTAAGCCTTCCATCAGCAAAAGTCAAACGCATGATAAAATCCCTGTTTATTGCCGGGTGTGGTGGTGCACGCCTTTAATCCCAGCACTCGGGAGACAGAGGCAGGCGGATCTCTGTGAGTTCAGGGCCAGCCTGGTCTAAATAGTGAGTTCCAGGACAGCTGGGGCTACAGGGAAATCCTGTCTCAAAAAGATCAAAAAAAAAAAAAAAATCCCTACTTATTGCTGTCCCCCTACTCACCGCCTGATGGAGGGCATCCTCAGATGCCACCAGTCCACTTCTTTATCCCTTTTGCATTTCATCCAGCAGCCCTCCCAACTGGCACACAGCCCACAGATACAGAAGAATGGAAATTGGTCCCAACCCGTATTTGATTTCCTTAAAATTAGAGAAATTCCTAATCCAACTCCACAGAGGGTAGAATCCAATATAGTATGAGGGATGGGCGGGACCCGGCTAACACTCATCACAAAACAGGATGTCAGCAACCAGCAGTCTCCCCTTCTTTTCACAGAAGGTCTTGAATTAGTGGCTGGAACTGAGGATTTCCTTGCCTTCCAGGTGCATCTGCATTAACCTTACTGGCTATTGAATTACTACATGAAGGAAGTTTTAGATGGTTTCAAATACAAATTACAGCTGCTCAAGGAACACTCAGACTATTGTCCTGTTAGGTGGTTGCAGAAAATGACACTCTACAGGAGTTGAAGTCTCACCCTCTATAAATGTACCTTCATCTGGACTCTGGATAAAATATATCTACATCAAGAGAGATGGCTTCACAATAAGAGGAGGATGGAGACATAGGAAGATGTATATGTTTCAATAGATGTTGGAAAAAAATCAAAGCTTCCTGGAAGTGAGACTGGCCCTGGTACTGAGGGATGCCCAAGTAATTCAGAGGCAATCTGCGAGTGTTGCCAATCCTTCCATCAATAACTAAATAACACTCACTGTTGACTATGCACTTATATTCTGTGCCAGATAATATGCTAAGTGCTTGTGTCTGGTGTCTCATTTGATGCTTACAGTGGACATAATTGATACTACTTTGCTTTATTCATGAAGAAACCTGACTTGCCCAAACTCACTGGACCCAATTAAGGGTGGAGCCAGATGTGGTGGAGACTCTAATGCTCGCCTTGCTGCTTCCTGGCTGCACAAGGATGGTGTATCACCTGGACCCCGGGAGGAAGGGAAAAGCATACCACTTTTCTAGCCAGTGGAGTATGAACAGGGGAGAGAGGGGGTACCTCACACCCAGGCATTTAAGAGCTGATGCGTCACTGTCATTCAAACATTCCCCTTGCTATGGCAGATCAGAAAGCCGTATGTGGAGACAGCAAGCAACAGCTCAAGCTGGAAGAAGCCTGGGTTCCCGAGACACCGGATAGAAGAGAATCATCATTGACTTGTATTGGTTTTCATATAAAAGAGAAACTTACAGTTTGCTAAACTAGAATAGCAAGACTGTTTTCTGCAGCTTAAACTGGTACAATCTCAGTTCAAACACTGACAAAACACTGGCTAACTAACTCCAAGAGCCTAAGTTCCCAGGGATTCTGCTATACCTTCTACACCTTTTATGTTTGCTAAGTTCTAGTCCTAAGGTTAGCTTTTGACAATACATTGTGTGGAAGAAAGAACATCGTCTTCACAGGAAGTAGACCAGAAGGCATTCCCAGAACCCCTCCTGTGAAAGCTCTGCATTCTGTGTTGTTGGCCTTCTCCATTTTTGTGAATGAAGACTGTCCATCTAAGGGGTATAGGGGATAACTGATCTTTAGTAACATGCTTCTGTGTCATCCGAGGTAAGTCCTCGTCCTTGAAGCGGGTGGTCTCACAGGGACAACTGAGCTGAAAATGCCTGTGTACCTGTCTCTGCTCAACACCAGTGCTCAAGCTTACGTGTATGAACTGCTTCACAGTTCGCCTCCATTCACACATCATCGCCTTTGCTCCTTATGGAAGCACATGGGGGCTTGGGAGATGGCTCACGGAGTAAAAAACTCACTGCACAACTTTGAGGACCTGAGTTTGAAGCCCCAGCCCCCATGTAAAAGTCTGGGTATGGTGGTATATGCCTTTAACCCCAGTGCTGGGGGTGTAGAGGCAGCCAGACCCCAGGGACTTGCTGGCCAGCCAGTCTAGATGGTCTGCTACAGGTTCAATGAGACCTTGTCTCATAAAATACGATGAAGAGTCATGGGAGAGGATGCCAGAGGACATTGGAGGTTGATTTCTGGCCTCCAAATGTGCATGTACAGGTACACAACACACACACACACACACACACACACATACACAGACACACACAGCCACACACATACACACAGACATACACACACACAGCCATACACACAGCTACACACAGTCTCCCACACAGCCACCCCCACTTATGAAATAGTGTTGTGTACTATTCCTACTTCACACATTAGGAAACTAAGACTCAAAATGACTAAAGACTTCAACACAACATGGTGAAGGCTCAGCCTCAGATTCTCCAAGCCCTGGTACTTTGCTCCTAGATGGGAGATCATGACCAAGAAGAGTACTGAAGTGACTTGGTAACACCACCGACATGTAAAAACATCTTGAGACCCCAGTTGATGACAGATATTCAGAATTACCTGACTAATACAGTCTGTCCCAGGCAGTTTTCCTTGGCAGTGGGCATTATTAGTTTTCACAACACATTGCAATAGGGCTTCTTTTCCTGGCTGTGAAGATCATTATGTCCCATATTTAGGAGCTACATGCTGAACACACAGAGGTAAAGGGCAGACAGAACAATCCAGACACAGGAAGATGGTGGTTGAAACAAAATGCTCAGTTGAGGGAAAAACACAATGTAGGCAATCTGTGGTTGTTTGGACAAGAAACAAAGACACAGTAAATGAAGTCTGCAAAAGATGGCCAACATGGCTAGGAGGTAATGGAGGACACGTGCTGTGTCTGTAGATAGATCGGCTAGACATGAGCCCAGTCTTCCACCAGAGAGTGCTTCCAGATACTAGAAAATCTGGTCCAGCAATTCTCCTGGAGCATGGGTGATAATTCCCATATGGAAGCCAGTTCTTAGGGAAAGACATCATCCTAGTTTGCACACAGATTCTTTCAGCCCTTTAAGTTGCATTGATTAAATATACATATTAGTCCACAAAGTGTTAACTTGGTGTTCTAAGAAAGTGAACTCAACTCTTACTAAACAGCACAGTCTTGGTGTAAATCACATTGATAAACTGAAATAACAAGGTTTCTGGTTCTCTGAGGGACATTTTAAGTGGTAAAAAAAAATGAGGGAAAAGTTACTGGATGGTTAGAACCACATCGAGTTCTGTTTGGAAAGGTATGGCCTTGTAGGCAGGAGGGGATGCTTGGCATGCTGGGAGACTGGACTGTGTGTCACACAGATAGCATAACGGAGAAACTGAGGCATTTGAAAGCAGACCGTCCTGAGTTTTAATCTTGATTTGGTGCGTCCTTGGGTCAGTTATTTTACTCTTCTGCGTTTTCATTTCCTCCAAACTAAAATGTGGACATTTAGTTGGTGCTGCCGAGCCCTCTGTACCCCCTTTCCCCTTCTTTTTCTCTGGTTTCCCTTCACCTGGAATGCCATTCCTACTTTTCAGTTACTCCTCTATTCCCTAGGTCTCTGCTTAGATTCCCCGTGTCTTCCAGGATGGACTTGCTGCCTCCCTGTGGGTGGGTGAAGTCTGGAGCATCCCAAACGTGCTCCTCCAATTTCTGCCTTCACAGTAGGGGCAAATTTCATACCAAACAGTGATTTTCCCGTTGATTCATTTGTCTTTCATGTTAGATAAACTGAGGGGCTTTTAAAGAATGGAGGTGTCTCTAGCATAAACCTGCTCTGAGGAAGTACCTGGACTAGCATGATAAACACTTGTGAAATGTTTGCTTCATTCACCAGTTCACTCACCCAGCCAGGATTTACACCCACTCTCCGTTAGGCCTTTATCTAGACCCTGGTGATGCAAGAGTACAGAAAACAAGGTAATATGAACCTTTATGCAAATTTTATTTTAGGAAAGTGATAAAAGAAAATAAACAAGTAAAACAGAGTTTGTCACATGGGGATAAACTGTCAATAGTATCACCCCTTCCCCATCTTCATCCTCAACAACATCACCAACTACATCCTTACCCCCACTGCCATCCTCATCTCCAACACTATCTTCATCCCCATGCCCATCCTCTTCCCTATCTTTATCCTTATCTCCATCTCCAACTCCATCTCCACCTCCATCCTCAGCTCCATCTCCAACACTGTCTTCATCCCCATCCCTATTTCTGTCCTCATCCCCTTCTCTGTCTTCATCCTCATCTCTATCTCCAGCCCCATCTGCATCTCTGTCCCCATCCCCATCCCATTTCCTATCTTCATCCTTATCTTCATCTCCATCTCCGCCTTTATCCTCAACCCCATCCTTACCATCATCTCTGTCACCAATGTCATCTTCATTCCCAAAGCCATCTCCCTAGTCTCATCTTTCGGCCCAAGCACAGTCTCATTCTCATCTCCAAGCCCACCTCAGGAGTACATACTAATCCCCAACCTGTCATTCAGCATGATATCACCATTCTCAATGAATAAATGATAGAATTATTTTATATTTCACTCAAGCTAATCCTAATAAAGCCCAAGTACAGTCTTGGCTCATTTTTTAGTTCAATAAATACTTATTTTCCCTTATATCTGTGTCCATGACTGAGTCTTATCCTTCACATCTTTAAAACCCCAGTAGACCACAAAGGAGACGTCAAGCCAACACTGAAAATGCTTAAGGAAAATAAGTAACTTCCAGCATTTGAACTTTATCTGTGGCTCCTGTCTTCTCACAAAATATTTATCAGGCTCTCAGATCTCTTCAGTGTAATGATAACCAAAAGTATCCTAGTAATCTTATCAATGGGAATCGGAACAAACATCAATTTGCAACTGGAAAGTTGTGCTTATATAGGCTGGAGGAGCAGGAGGTGTGGGAGGGGCTGGAAGGGCAGGAGGGACTGGACGGGGAGGAGTGGGAGGCGAGGGAGGGGCAAGAGGCGGTTGGCAACAGGGCCAGGAGGGGCCGGAGGGGAGTGTTTGGCATAATGGATGATTATAAACTGCACTTTATAGGTAGAGGCTGGATTGTTGTCACATCTAAAACACAGCTATTACTTGCAATGTAGGGCAACACAGAGAAACAAGGCCGCCCAAGGTTGTGGAATTATAGGGCTCTTAGTTCAAATTTCTGCTTTGCTGCTTACTGGCTCTTGAAGATCCCAATCCTGGAATGCCTCCCATTCAGTTTAATTATCTATGAGATAATCAAATCACCACCTCACAATGAGCTAATACAGCAAGGCCCTGGAAGAGCTTCTGATAGGGAGGAAGTGTACGATAAATGTGGGCTGTTGCTGTTTGGATTCATGGCTGTGATGCTAGTCCATTGTGTTCACTTCATAACACGATGGAAGATGTTTTAGCAAACGAATTAGAGAATTTAATTACAAAGAAGATATAATTTTCTCTTGATCTTTCTCAGTTGTTTCACATGTATGAAAGTGAATACATTTCTACTTATTAAAGATTTCATTCCTAGCACCTGAATTATCATGAGCATAAATGACTTCTAGCATGATTACTTTTAAAAACACTAGAAAATCTTTTCTTCGATATCATAAAGATTAAATCTAAAAAAAAAAGTAAAAAAGAAATAAAGTAATGCTGCTGTCTATTTTTTTCCTGCCAAATGAAATTTATAGTTGTTGTTTCTCTTGGGTATCTGAATTTAATGCATTTGTAATGTTATTTTGTACAATGACAAGTAATCATTGTCAAAGAAACAAATTCTCACTATGCATATGTCACACAATCCTGTATACATCTACAAATTAAATAACATAAATAACTCTGAGAAGGAACAAAAAACCCAGAAGTATAAGTATATATGAATCAACTAAAAAATAATTAGATATTTTTTTACAAAATCTCTTCAGAATTCCCCAGAACAGTCTCCTGCCCTGATTGCTTCTGTCCACGGGGCACCTTGTCCTACCAGAACTTCTCATGTATTTTCTGTCAGTGGTTGATGTAGCTTTGAACTGGACAAATATCTGACTTTCTAAAAGGTCTGCTCAAGAAAAAGAGCTGGTGGAAAGAGAAAAAGTATCTGTAAAAGGTCAAAAGTCAGGAAGGAATTTTCCCTGGTGGACCTAACTTATCTCTTCCTAACTTACGTGATTTATTTATGTACCTTTTACACCTGTGATATCAAACTGTGAACTTCTTGAGGTTCAAAGTCCAGCAGGCTATGTCTATATATTCAAAAGCTTCTAAAATGTGTATATTTTATACATGAGCAGTAGCACCCCATTAGGGTTGGTGACTAAGCCAGAATTAAAACCGTCTCCCCTGACAACTTTTTCGGCTTTGCCTTTTTTTTTTCATTCCTTTGCTCATTATTTATTCCCTCTTTTGCTCATTTAGCCAAAGCATTGCTCACCATGTACCAAACACCATTCTAGCCATTGGGGTGCACCTAGAAACAGTACAAACACAGAGCCCCATGCAGTGTTTCACACTCTGGGGACTGACGTGGGAGGATAACAAGTTCAAGGCTTGTCTGGGCCATGCTGCAAAACCTTCTCTCAAAATAACTACACAAAATAACTGGATTGGGAAAATGTCTCAGTCAATAAAAGTGCTGACTGCACGCACATGAGGACCTGAGCTTAGATACCCAGCACATACAGAAAACACTGGGCATGATAGCACATACCTGTAATCCCAGCACTGGGGAGGTGGAGACAGGAGATTCCCTAGGGCTTGCTGGTACCAGCCTAGCTGAATCAATGATCTCCAAGTTCAATGAAAGACCATACCTCAAAAAACAGGGTGAGAAGCAACTAAGGAAGATGCCTGATGCTGACCTCTGGCCTCCATATGCAACCAACCCCCCCATATACATGTCCATGCACACATGAATACTCACACACCACACGTATCCACACACTCATACACAAATTAAACTAAACCAAAATATAAAACAATATAGTAATACAATAAAATCCTTGCCCTCGTGAGGTTTACCAGCTAGTGGAGGAAAGCAGGCAGTAAACAGTATGCACTGCCTTTCTGACACAGGGATTCAGATTCCAAGATAACAGAGTTATTAGTATATATACCGTTTGGCATCATTTTAAATATCAGAGAAAACTGCTCTAAATATAGTATTGCTTCTAGGTGCCTAAAAGAACAGTAGTTAGTTACCTGTGAAGTCTGAGGAGTAAAAAGGTCACTGGCTAGAAACTTGAACCTTTATAATCCTGAAATCCTGGTGTACAAATGCCCCAAAGAGTCTTCTTTGTTTTGCTTAATCAACATCTTGCCAGTCGCTGTTCTTTATATATTTATTGCAAAAAGTGCTCTGTATAGGCATTTACCACAATCCTATGGACTATGAACTACTACCTTTATTCCCATTCTCTAACTGAAGAGATATAAGCACAGAAAGGTCCAAAGCTGGTGAGAATAGGATTTGAACCAGAATTCATGCCCTCACACATTGACAGACTAGCTGCCCTTGTTTCTGTTGGGTTTGTATTGGTCCCAGCAACAAACGTCCAGTCCTATGAACCTTGTGAAGGTAAAAAAATTGAATATGTGCAGGTCTGTGTAATTTTCATATAGTAAATCTGTTTTTGTAAAAATATTTTATTATTTTTATTTTATGAGTGTTATGTCTGCATGTATATGCACCCATGTCATGCAATGCCCATGGAGGTCAGAAGAGGGCATCAGATACCCTGAAACTGGAATTATGGACAGTTGTTAGCCACCATGTGGGTGCTGGGAATCGAACCCAGGTCCCCTGAAAAAGCAGCCAGTGCTCTAACCGCTGAGTCATCTTTCCAGCCCCCATATGATAAATTTCTAAGAATTCAGATAACTCATCAGATTAGCTGATTCACAGACACATCAGAAAGGTTCTATTGCCTGCAGTGAAAGGTAACTGAGCAAATGACCAGCAGGCTCCTAGGTAATGAGCTAGGGAAAAGGTCTCCTTGGAAAGATGGCTGGAAGGTCATGGGAACAAAAAAAAAAGTCTTCATTATTTGAAATTGGGCATTGCTGCTCCCCTAGATGCTTCAATTTTTCTGCTGGGTAACAGTCCCTATGCCCGTGCCGTACGGTTCTGGTCTGTCTTGTCGGCATCCGTGCGCTGCAGGATAAGCTTCGTGAGACCACTGCTGCCATTTGACTTTGCAGTGTGTCTTGGGGCTCACAGTGCCGTCCAGCCAGAAGCACATGTAGTAAACATTTACAGAACCTGTGAGAGTTTGACGTACTTGACAGTGTTTCCTGTCCTGCAGTCTGCTCCCCAAGCTATCGTCTACTATCATCTCTTACTGAAAAACAGAGTGGAGAGGAGAGATTGTAAAATGCCAAAACTGCTTTTTGCTTCTTTATAATCAGGTGAAAAGGTGTGCTATGGCGTGAGATTTACAGAATTGCCTGAAAGAAAGCTTGGCGTGTTTGTCTGTGGCTAGCATGTTTTAAATGATTATGCCAATTTCAAGTCACAGAAATGAAGGATTGACTGATAGGATTAATGCTCATGGCTGGAAGGTTATAGTTTTAATTCTGGGCTCCTTTGAAGCACTTTTATTAACTATGCTTTTTTTCCTAGTCATCTATAAGCTTAATCAGAAAAGAATAAATTAATTTTCATATTATATATAATGCATCTTATATTCAACTAGGAATAGATAGAATGGTCCCATCAATGTTCCCCTTACCTCCGTGTTTTCAAGCTGGAATATTGTAAAAATATTTTATTATTAGAAAGATGCATTCTTGTGGGTTCTGGAAGATTCTGTAGTAGCTTTTAGGCAATGATAATTTTGTCATGTAGGTATTAGGATAATAAAGAAGGGGAATGATTAAAAACAACTGCTAATAGTGGTCATGTCTGCATAATGCTCTTCTGTTTCTATTTTTAAATTGTCTGGAAGATGAAGACAGCAATTTTACTTGTTGAAACTTTCTTATACTGGACAGGTGAAGGTCAACTCCACAACAGCTGTGTGAGTTGGATATGAGCACGTACGTAATTAAAACAGCATAGTCTGGGTTCCTGAAACAAATTAGGAAGCATTTACCACATATAAGTGGGGGTTTTTTTGTCCATATGACATTTTTCATCACTACATGCCACATAGCTCCCTTAATTTTTAAAAACAAACCACACATCATGGACACACAGTTTACATGCATTTTCTTCAGGCTAAAACCAGTGCAGAAAGAGAAGCAGTTGCTCAAAAGCCACGTTCCATGAACCAAGTGTGGCCAACATGCATTCTGTGGTTCATCAATGTAACCCACACATGCTTAGTAGCCAGTAGACAGAGTGCCACAGTCAGATGTTCTTAGGGATAAAGTCCAGGTTTCAGATTATCTAAAATCTGAAAATAGGTTCCAGGATTTAGAGAGTCCACCTTCAGATGTGACTGGACTTCACGTGTCAGAACAGACTTCCTACTTCTCCCTGTGAACTAATCTGTGATCTTGCATGTGTGGAATCTTCCCTCAGAATATGAATCATTATTATCACAAATTCAGTACTGGAGACTCAATTCCGAGTTCTACCAATGCAATAGTTATTTTATATCATGAAATATTTGATTTAAAATCTATCCTGTATAATAAAATAATTTTATGAAATTCATGCATTTCTCTTACAAATAAAATTTTCATTACATCTTTACTACATGTAAAGTTTGTACAGCTGTGATGGATACATGTACTCCTGTAATCACATTTGCACTGAAATGCACAACGTATTCAACATGCTCCAAAATTCCCTTCTGTGTTTCACAGTCAGTTTCTACCTCTGTCCATAGGCAGCTGTTACGCTGGTCTCTATCACAAAAGTCATCTTCAGCTGTTAGAATTTCATGCTAATGGAACAATGTAGTATTCTACATGTATCTGTTTTCTTTTTCTTAATAGTTTGAAAGTCATCCATATGGCTGTTGATATTAATATTTCATTTTTGTTGCTGAGTTGTTTTCTCTAACATGATGATACCACAATTTGCTTATCAATTCCTCTGTTAATGAAATTATGTAATTCGGGTAAAGCTAAATGTGGACATTCCTCTGTGGATGTATATGTGCGTATCCATGTATTTGTGTGCACAAATCTATTTGGTCAAATTCCTAGGAGATGTATTGTGTCACAGATGAGCTCTGTGCTTCACTTTATAAGAAATTCCCAGACTCTTCTAATATGTATCTGTATCAGCAGTAATATAATATCTCCATATTCTCACCAGCCGTTGTTATCACTCGTCTTTTTACAGCTAGCCATTCTAGTTGAGACTTTAGAGTTATTCAGCATTATACCAATGGCCAGTTCTACAAACACCTTAGCACACATTTATTGATCATTTGTATACTTTTGATGAAACATGTACTCAAATCTTTCTTGTTTTTTCTTAGGTACATCAAAGTGTGCTTGATATACACCCCTTTTCATCTAATTATAAGAGATTTTAAGGGAATTTGCATTGGCATGAAGAGACTTGCATTTGTAAATTGACCTACAAGTAATAAAAAGTTCATGGCCAAATCTTTGAATTGTTTAAGGGGCCGTTAAGAATCCAGCTAAGCATTTTCAGAGCTTTGTTTTACAAGGGAAGTTATATTAACAGCTATTATTTTTAATGTTTTTAAATTTAGGCTATTCTTTTGTTGAGTTTAAAACATGTTCTGAGACAGTATTTCATTTCTTAATGCCTTTTCTCTGTTGATATATAAAGATTTTGATTTTGATACAGTCCAATTTGTGAAATTTCTTCCTTTACATTTAGAGCTTTTGATATCCTTTCTAAAAAAGAAATTTTGGGGCTGGAGAGATGATTCAGCAGGGATCTGACACCTTCTTCTGGCCTTCACAGGCATTGCATGACATGGGGTGTACTTACATACATACAGGCAAAACACACATACACATAAAATTAAATAACTAAATAAATAAAAATTTAAAAAATAAATACTTACCTAGCCAAAGTAGAAAGGGCATTGACTGATGTTTGCTTCCCAATGTATCCAAGTTTTAGCTCTTATTTTGACCTCTAACATTTATTTCTCTTCATAAGAGGAAGTAGGAGTCAAAGTTTAATTTTTTATTGTGTATCCAGTTTTCTCCAGATCATATGGTCATAGGACTTTCTTTGTTGGATTGCTTTGACACTTTGTTAAAAAATACCAACATATCAAAAATATGCATAAGCATATATATTTTCATTGGCCTGTTCCTGAACTATCCTATTACACTCTCTGCTAATGCATCTCTCAGCTCTCACCTGTGAAGCTTCTTCATGCAACAGAAGACGATGCACAGAGAAGGTCACAACTGGCCAGATTTTAGTGAATAAGAGACTGCAGAGTGCATGTCCCTGGACAGGACTCCTATATTAACCTCACCCACCCATGGCTCCAGGGCCATTGTGGAAGCGGGGCCAGAAGAGTCAGGGCTGGTATGTGATCATAAGGAAACAGAGTCTTCAAGGCCTCTGGGAGCTTGTTCATATGCTTTTATTCTTAAGACACTACTATGTTGTCTTAATTATTGGCTATATAGTTATCTTGCTGTCTGGTAGTGCAAATCTTCAAACTTTGTGCTATAAGATATTTTAAAGTATTTTAGAGCCTTTGGTTTTCAGTACAAATTTTGAATCTATATGTCAATTTCTTTCTAGGAAAAAAGACCTATTGCAATTTTGTTCAGAATTGGACTTAATCTATAAATTATCTCATCAATATCTCACAATTTACAATGTACGTGTATACATCTATTAATAAGTTTATCATTACACTTACTAATTTAAAGTGCTACAACTGTGTTGCTACTATATATATATA
>NW_008336953.1:2997672-3021390 GCF_000622305.1 Nannospalax galili | reverse complement strand
GGTTTTGGCTTTTTTTTTTTTTATTTTGGAGGCAGGGCCTCCCTGTACTCCTGGCTGTCCTGGAGCTCACTATATAGACCAGGCTGGCCTCGAACTCATGAAGATCCGCCTACCTCTGCCTCCTAAGTGTTGGGATTAAAGGCATGCGCCACCATGCCCGGCTATATAATTGGTTTTTACAAATTATCTCTGTCTCTTAAGACTTTGTTAAATTTACTTGTTCTAGAATTTATTTTATACATTTCTTAGAGTTTGTAAACAATAATATTATCTGTAAAGACAGTCACATTTGAAATTTGTCCTTTTATATTTTCTCTTACATTACCTTCTATAACACATATGAATTTTATTTCTTTTCCTGACACATTCAATTGGCTATAGTCACCACACAGAGCAACGGGGAGGGTTAACATCCTTGCCTATTCTTGATCATTTGTATATAATGAATAATTTTTCTTTGGGTTTTCTCAGAATTTTGTCTTTGATATTTAACAGTGTTACTATGATGTTTTTAAGTGTATGTATGCATTTGACTTACTAGAATTTAGTTTTTTGAGATTTGTTTATTGGTAGGGTAATATGATTATACACTTAGGGATATTTTGGTTATTTTTTTCCCCTCAAATATGCTTCTGAGTCCCCTTTTTTCTCTTGTTTTTATTTCCCTGTTCTCCACAACCGTAATTTTTGGTGACCTGAAATCAACTTTATAGATGCTGTATTTTCCTTGGTTTACTGTTAAGTCTTGTCAGTGGATATAAAAATTTCTATCATGTAGTTTATACATCTAAATTTTGTGTGAGTGTATCTGTGCATGTGTATGCACGGTGTGTGTGTGTGTGTGTGTGTGTGTGTGTGTAGAAGATAGACTTTACTATAGATTGTGATGCGAAAGTAGAATTTCATGAAATGAAACTTTCTGAAGGAGAGTGTAAGTGAAGACCTAAGGACCCAGTGTTCAGATTTACATTAGGAAAAAGACTTTATACTGGTTCTTGAAGTTTCTGGAGCAGTTTTCTGTGGGGTGGTTTTTCTAGGTGTTTGACAGACCTAATAGAATTAATTCTTAAGGAAAGGGATAAAAGTATGTAATGTTTTAATAATTAGAGGAGATTGGAATGTTCTTTTTTTAATTTGTATTTCTGACAACCCTCATTTCTCAGTATTATGTTTCCTTTATATCATTAAATTTATTTACAGTAAGTATAAAAACCTCTGTCTGTTAATTCCCAAAGCTGTTGCATCTCATGGATTATTTCTGTTCACTACTCTTTCTCTTGGTTTCTCAGTCACATTTTATTGTACCTTTTTATGTCATATTTTTTAATGGTTGACATTCTGGGTGACATATTTCTAATGTGTCAGACTCCTTTCTAATATGTATCTTTACCTGCCATCAATAGGCTTTGAATTCTGTCCCAGTAGGCAGCTGTCAAATTATCAGGTGACTGTGTCGATACTGTGGGAGACAGCATTTTTATTCTGTTAGGACAGGTCTGTGTCACTTGTATGCCCATTCCTAGGAGCCTCCCTAGCCTTAGACTACAGACTTCTGTGGTGACTGAAAGGATTTGGGTTTATATTTGCTCAGTAGACCTGTAATTGGACTGGATGATTACAAAAATTCACTCTACCATCTGTGGGGCCAGAAGTTTTCCCAAGTGCTTGTAACAAGAATATCCTCCCTTTTCTTGTCTTATGAGTGTATTACCAAATTATAAAAGAATATTTAAAAATTTAAAAATAAGAAAATGAAAATGACCACGGCCTCCCTGGCATTTGCTAGAAACGATTCTGAGTGCTCAGGTGCATTTTTCTTTCAGTGGTCTGAAGTTGTAGAAGTCTAACACTGGATACTGATTTACACTGACCGAAGACGGTATGATAATCAGCTGTAAGCCTGAGGTCTTAACACACTTTCTTATCCATTCTTTTCTCTTTCTTAGTTTTAGAACTGGTCAAACACTTCACACATCGGAAATACCACTGCTTTTCTGCTCTTTCACCCATTTTCTTAGGAACACAGCCCTTACTTAGCTAGCGATAGTACCAGGGGGAGATGAGGTTGCAGATTACTGAGGTGCCCAGTTCCATCTTCTGTCAATATTCATGTCAGACTTTAACAACAGAAACCAAGAAAACTTATGTACATTTATTTTAACCATTTTATACCAGAGAACTTGGTGGCAATTAAAAATGAGTGCAACCATTTTGCCCAGAGAGTCAAGAGCTTTGCTCTAGGTAGAGGTTGACCACTTAGCAAGAAACACATCTTGGGTTCCCAAAAGCCAATTTGGGTCTGTAGAACCAGGATCCAAAGCAGGACACTCATGACATAAACTAACTCCCCATTCCCATGATAGGGCTGTCCTTCCAGGCTGTTCAAATGATATCCTTCAGCATTTGATCCATTTCTACCTTTGGTCATTAGACATCTTGCAGGGAAGATGTGAAGATGAGCTGTGTGTAAACAGACAGGGACTCACAGTGTTCAACAGGGACTATGTTGATTTTATTACAAAGGAAGTGAAGTGGGCAAGATATTAGCAATCACAAGCGATGTTGAAATGCTAAGGTAATACATCTGCAGCTCTTACACTATAAACACCAGAGCTCTAGCCAATCAGCTAACTAATTGTTCATAACAGGTTCTGGGGGGCATTTAATTTGCCTATCATTATAACAACCCACAAACAAGGGCAGTACTTACAAATGATTCTAATTTTACCTTCACATTTACTAATTCTTCTAAGCAACTTTATGCATTTATTTCTTTTCGTGTCATCATCTCAAGTATTAATTTAGCCCAAAACACTTTGGAGAAACTCACATAGTTATGCAACTAGCATTTTCATATCTGCAAAGCAAAAGTTACTATCATCTATAATGGTCTTCTCTATCCATGGGGATTTATCCCAGCACTTCAGTAAATGATGGAAACTGCAGCTAGTACTGAACCCTGTATGAACTATGACATTTTTCTGACATGTATATACCAAAGCACCAAAGTTAAAGTTTGATGTTTCAGTTATGCACAGAGATTAATGATAATAAAATAGAATAATTATAAAAATATACTATAGTGTTATGCGAATGTTCTCTCTCTCCCTCTCCCTCTTTCCCACCTTTGTGTATGTTTATGCGCTGTTGCTTGAAAAAGTTTATATCAAAAAAGGAGTTTATACCAAAATTAATAATTTTGGACAACAGTGGACTGTGATAACTGAAACTAAAGAATGCATAAACCATAAACGAGAGACATTTACTTATTTGATTAAAGAGAGGCAACTCCTGTATTGGCATTTTACTACTGTGACAAAGTACCTGAGGAGAGATCAACTTAGAAGAGGAAAGGTTCAGTGTAGCCCAAAGCTTAAGAGGTCTTTATTCCATGCTCCTCTGATTCCTTGCTTGGGGACCCCAGGTGGAGCAGAACCTCATGGTGAGTGTTTGGGAAGCAAAGTTGCTAACCTCACAGTGTCTAGGAAACAGAGAGAATGAGGGAGACTGGGGTCAAGATGTAGCCTCTCAAGGCAAGCCCCTAGTGATCCACATCTTCCCATGAGGCTCTACCTCCTAACAGCCCATTTAGCTAGAAACTTTATTTTTTTGGTCTTTTTGAGACAGGGTCTCCCTGTAGCCACAGCTGGCCTGGAACTCACTATGTAGACTAGGTTAGCCTTGATCTTGCAGAGATCCACCTGCCCCTGTCTCCCAAATGCTGGGATTAAAGGTGCGTACCACCACAGTAGGCTCAGCCAGAAACTTTTGGACTGATTAGCCCATCAACAAAGTCATCACACTCTTGAGCCAATTGCCTCTCAATAGCACCACAGTTGGAAGCCACATCTTTAATACATGAGCTTTTGGGAAGGAGGACTTCATATCCAAACTATAAGAGCACGTAATGATATTAGAACTTGTGCTTTCTCGTTATGAGGCAACATGTTAAAATATCACTATCTAAATATCACATGGAAAATTCTCCATGATAACATAAAAATGGCCTTTGAAAAACTTTTCTCTGTGTAAAATGTTACTAGCTATTCAAAATTGTCCATGAGTAAATTTTTTCAAAGATGTGTGTGTGTGTGTGTGTGTGTGTGTGTGTGTATGTGTGTGTATGTGTGTGTGTTGGGGGGCGCTTAGCCTCAATTTGACGATACACTGTATTGTTCAAATGTCTTTTGAGAGTCAATGCTTCTAGGAGTCTTTAAAGTTGCACTTTTTTACAGACTTAGAGAATCTGGCTCAATTCACATGCTTTTCCTGGCACACATGAGCCCTTCAACAGAGAGTTGAATGAACAAGAACCGTACAGAATGAGTGGGAGCTGTGCTATTTTCGTCCCTTCCATTTTATCTACTCAGGCTCAGCCTTGGCTTTCCAAGCTGTGATGAACATCATCTGCTTCCTCCTCCAGAAGCCTCCTCTGTCCTTCTCCATGTTATATGCACTCCACAGATGACCCGGGGGCTGTACAAGGGATGCCTTGTCTGTCAGCTTCTGGATACCCTTCCAACACCAGGTTCTGGCGGAGATGGAGCTTGGAAAAGTCAAGGTGGGCATTCTCCCTTCCTGGTGACTTTTCCATTGAATCTTTGGAAGATTTTCTCTATGATATTTTCACAGCGATGTTTTAACATTTTGCCTCACACCATCACATTCGGTTTTCCTCTCAAAGCCACCAGTTCTAATGGCCGCAGCTCCTGACATTTGTTCTTCTCTGTTCATCTGTGCTCCAGAGTCTCCTTGCATCCCTTCAGGCCAAGGAGTAGTGACAGCTCCTGCTGCATCCACTGGCTCTGGAAAACTGCACCACCTCTCACTGCCACCAAAGTAGAGCTTTTCAGTTCCTCATTTTAAGTGAACCATCTGCTTCCTTCCAGGACTTTGACTGATATGTGAGAGTTCTAAACAGTTGTATGTGTGCCAAATGTGAAAATAAATAAAACATGAAGATAAACCATCACATTATAAATGGTCATGAGATGCTCGGAGGACAGAGCTTACAACACAGGGGCTGTAGAAAACAAGAGAAAAGTATTTAATATTCTGCTGCTGTATCCCCAGGTAACCACGAGTCTCTTACATGCTACATGCCCTTGAATTCTGAAAAAAGATAATGAGCTAGAAGTTTTGTAAATGGTTGGCTTAGTGGGAGACGCCTCAGTGGGAGGCATCTGTGTGAGGGAGGCAGGCTCAATACTGAAGATCATCTATGGCGTGAATCGAACTCGGCCCAGTGTCACTAGAGGGGTGCATCTAGGAACTAACTTCTGAGATCAGATGGAAAGAAAGAAATGCAATGAAAGAAAGGCAGAACATTCTCAGACATTTAACACCTTGTCGCCGAATCATGGGTGCATCAGAAAAATCTATTTCACTAGACTTGGAATTGTGCAGAAACTGAAAGCAGCTCTGTTTTCTTATTGCCCTTTCCAAGCAAGATGAAGAACCTGTAACTTCTGAAAGCCCCTGTGTATTTTGGTGGTATTTGCAGCGACAGTTTGATTGTCATATATAAATCAATTTCAGAAACATTAAAATATGAGAAAACTGGGCTAGAGAGATGCTCAGCAGTTAAGAGCACTGACTGCTCTTGCAGAGGATCTGAGTTCAATTCCCAGCACCCACATGGCGGCTAACAACTGTCTCTAACTCCAGTTCCAGAGGACTCAACACTTTCTTCTAACCTCCTTGGACATTGCGAGACACAGGTGCACTTATATGTATGCAGGCAGTACTCATACACATAAAATGAAAATAAAAAATAAAATATTTTAAAGAAAATACGAGAAAACTTCTGCTCTACAGTTAAAAAGCACAGATGGCAATATAAAAAAAAGGCAGGTGTTGCTGTTGGGGAACCATCTCCACCCCCCACAAGGCCTTCTAGCCATTTAAAAATTATTTATTATTTTACTTTATTTTATGTGTATGAGTGTTTTGCACCATGTGTGTGCAAACCCACAGAGGCCAGAAGAAGGTTTTGAATCTTCTGGAACTGGAGTTATGGATGCTTGTTAGCTCCATGTGGGTGCTGGGAGCTGAGCCCAGGTCCTCTGAAAGAACAGCCAGTGCTCTTACATCTTTCAAACCCTCTCTTTTAATTTAAGTATTCAGATAATACTTATATAAGATGGCACAAAAAGCACTACACAAGTTTAACATTTTTTTGTTGATATATTTTTAAACATCATGGGGTTGATTTTCAAACTCTTTATTTCAGTGTGTCCATTTTTTAAAAATCTTTCTTACTGGTATGAATCTTATGAAGAATTATGTGAATAATTAATAATAGTTGAGAGGTTTCTGTCTTTTAAATTGTATCTCATTTAAATTTTTTTAGCTTAACAGTATTAAAAAATAATGACAAGCATTCACACCTCCTGTTCTTGCCTTCCAAAGCCGTATCTGATTTGGCCTCAGCATGCAGCTTTACCTTACACCTCTTTTTCTCCAGCCTGTCTACCACAGGGCTACTTTGTCATTTTTTAAAGGCAGGGTTTTGCTACAGAGCCCAGGCCAGCTTTGAGCTTTCAGTCCTCCCGCATCAGTCCTCAGCCTGAATGCAAAGGTGACAGTGTGAGCCACCATGTGCGGCTCTGCTGAGTCTTTTTAGGTGTTCTTTCTTGCCATGTTTATTTGGGTGGAAACTTTGTCCTTGTCCCTTGCCTGGTCTTTGCTCATTTGATATCTTCTTATCATTCTGACCTCCGTCTGTTGGAAGTCTCGGAGGGCTCTTCCGAGACCTCTCACATATGGTCATTCAGTTCTTATCACTCCATAATGTTTGAATCTTTAATGTGGAAGTGAAAGAAATATTACAAAGTCACATTTTGTGTGTTCAAGTTCTCTACGAATTGTGTGAATCCTTGAGCTTTAGGTATTTTGCGTTCTCTGTAAAATGTGCAGTGCACTATCTACCTCCTAATGTTGTTGAGAACATGGCACATAGTCAATATTGCCTTGAGTGTGTGTCTGATGCTCTGTTCACAGTACTGCCTTGAGTGTGTGTCTGATGCTCTGTTCACAGTACTGCCTTGAGTGTGTGTCTGATGCTCTGTTCACAGTACTGCCTTGAGTGTGTGTCTGATGCTCTGGTCACAGTACTGCCTTGAGTGTGTGTCTGATGCTCTGGTCACTGTACTGCCTTGAGTGTGTCTATGTGATGCTCTGTTCACTGTACTGCCTTGAGTGTGTCTGTGTGATGCTCTGTTCACTGTACTGCCTTGAGTGTGTCTGTGTGATGATGCTTTGTTCATTGATTATTTTCCACACTCAAAGGCTCAAAATTCCCACAAGAACAAGGAGTCCATTTTTCTGTTCAACACACAATCTTAGATTCTAATAATGTCTGTATAGCATGTACTTAGTAACTGCTTATTAAGTGAATGACTGTATAGGCTTCTATAAATACACAAGCAAGCAAACAGACAAATATAAGGCCATTAGAGAGAAGAAAGAACTACCATGATACGAAAATTAAAAATCACTGCAGTTTCTGAGAATCAACTTTCTCAGAGATCTGGCTTTAAAAGCAATGTTTTCCACCAGATCATATTATTTGCTTCCAACATGAAGAGCCAGAAATAATTTGTTTCTACTGGTAGAATTGGAACATGGCCCGACCAAGCCTAAGCAGCCCTCAGGGGTCCCTGTGTGGCTCCATGGGAGCACCAGGCGTGGCATGCTTGTCAAATCCAAAAGCACACCATCTCCAGGAGAGGCAGAATTGCTTGATGACAGTACAACAGTCAGCCAACTCAAAGAGGGGGGCAGCTATTCAGCTTCCTGTTTTGAGCACTGCTTTAAGCAAAAAGGAAGAGCCCATGCCAGGACCTCTTATTGATAGGTTTGCTGTGTGGATTCTTTGCTCCTTCTGACCTAGAGCTTAGTCCATAGCGGTGGGATTATTAAGGCAACTGTAAACAATTTTTTCCTACTGAATCAACTTCTTTATGTATAGATTTCCTCCCAAGTTGCATGCTCAATGTGACATTTAGTTTATCACACACTATTCTCACAAGTAAGAGAAAGCATCTCACTGTCCCTGGAGGTCTGAATAGCACATCTGTTTATACATAAATCTGCTACCAAACTCCAACATCCAAACCAGGGAGCTCAAAGCAAGAAAAACATTTGGAAGCATGAATTTAGGGAAAGGACAGAGGGCTTATAAATCCCACCCTGAAGATACCTGATCAAAAGCCTAATGCACGATCATTTTACCTTCTTTAAGATCTTCTTTCATCAACTCACATGTTGACATCCATCACATATAAACATCTCACAGCATGATGCTGTCCCTAATAATGTAATACCATTTCATTTGGTTCTTCAGAATCAGATCTCTAATTTATGGAGAGTTTTATGTAGTATTAATCTTCATGTGACATTTTAAATAGGAATACATCAATGGTTTTGCAAAAAAAAAAAAAAGAGAAAGCCTTAGCCATTGGCCATTGGGGACACACACACACACACACACACACACACACACACACACACCACACCTTTCTAATGATTTACTAGAGTATGCCAGGTGATAAAAAGTGATATTATTTCTAGACTAGAAATGCATTTGTAGTAGAAATATTTAGGCAATTGACATATAGTAGATTGATACCTTATATAATTCCCTCTAAAAATACGTGGTAAGAGGGAAAAAGCAAGGGAGAAAAGCAGTGGGGACCGTTGGTACGTAAAGATTTGGAGGGGATTCTGAAATGTGGGATTCTCTACATCATCTTCATGTGGGACCCATCTCAGAGATGAGAAACTCGAGCTTGAGAGACTTTCCTTGGCTTCCAATGCTCCCTTCCATGTATAGGAAGACTCAGTGTCAGATTCTGCTCTAGAAGATCTGGAACATTCCCCTAAAGCTCATGTTAAAGACTCAGTCACCAGCCTGTGGTGTTGTTGGGGGGTAGTGCAGCTTTTGGGAGGTGGGGTCTAAAAGAAGGAATTTGGGGGACACTGGGAGCATGTTTTTGGAGGGGATGTGGGCCAATTTCTCTCGTTTTGCTTCAATGGGATGAACAGGCCACTTCTGACATGTGTTCCCACCATGATGTCCTGAGCTATCACGAACCCAGTGAAACAGAGTCAAACAACCACGAACTGAAACCTTTGAATCCAGGAACCAAAGTAAAGCTTTCCTCTTTGAAGATTTATTTCTCAGGTGTTTTAGCACAGTAAAGAAAGCTGATACACCCTCCTCATCCTTTGCAGCCCCTGGACCTCCAGCCTGGACCTGGGGAGAAAGCACTCAATCTAAATAAGAGTCAGGAAGGAGACAGAGGGGCTGTATTGATCTGTCTCTTCTTTCTCTCCAGTACCAATGTAACTGAGTTGATTTTGAGCCCTGCTTCTCCAAGAGCACCTCTCTTTCAGTAGAGAGACAGCAACGACAGAGACGGAGTGTGGCTAAGTATGCATATTCTCCATTCGCTATGGGAAAGTCCCCCGTCCGGCATGTGTGCTCCACACTCTGTTTTACCAGAACAAAGCTGTTGCTTTAACATCTGCTTGCTTTACTTCTATGCCTCAATTTTCAATTGATCAGAAGCTGCAGAGGTGTTATTTTATTGGATTCCCTTGAGTCTCAAACATCGAGCTTAGCTGCACAGTTGAAAGAGACAGGGATTAATTTATCTTCCATTCTGACAGACTTCACTGGTTAATGGCTGAAGCCCACAAGACTGCCCCCACTTCAATTACAAACACTGGATCCCTGGGTTACCCACATTTATTTCTGATTTGAAGCCAAATTGTTGACTCCTGGAACTTTTTCCTAGAGTTTAGCACGTATAGCATCTCACAGAACTCAGGGCAACACTTAACTTGCTGTTATTGGCTCATATAATAGGAACAATCTTAAAACGAATACAGAGAAGGGACTGAGGAGAGAGCTCAGCCGGTAAAAGACTGGCTGCCCAAGCACAAGGACCCGAGTTTGAATCCCCAGTGCCCATATAAAAGCTGGGTGTGGTGCTATTTACCTGCAATACCAGTGCTGGGAAGCAGAGACATGTGGATCCTGGGGGTTCACCAGTCAGCTGGCATAGTTGAAACAGGGATGGACAGCTTGAGTGAGAAACGCTATTTGAAAAAGATGGAGCAGCAAGTGAAAAAGACATCACAACATCCCCCACACATGGGCAAGGGCACCCCATGCACGCACACACAAACAAGTAAAACAAGGATGAACAGTCAGATGAAGATGCACTCGGAGAGATGTGCAGGAGGAGGTGGTACAAAGTTTCCATCTCTCTCAGTGTACCCCTTCCTCTCAACACTTCCATGTGTTCACCATTTAGAGATTTAGAGATTTTATGGAAGTCTTATAAACTGTGCATGATTGATTAAAACATTGACCATTAGTGATTCAAGTTAATTTCTACCTCAACTCCCTTCCCCAGCACTGGGGTGGTGGTAGTTGTGTGTGTGTGTGTGTGTGTGTGTGTGTTATAGCAATTTCCTCCCAGATAAAAGCTACCATCTTAGAGGAAGATTGAGTAAACAATAGGAGATCTCAATCTGAGTAGACAACAAAATGTTCTAAATTGTTTTTGTCTTTTTGATGCAGGGTCTCCCTGTAGCCTCAGCTGGCCTGGAACTCACTAGGTAGTCCAGGCTGGCCTCAAACTGAACTCACAGAGATCCACCTGCCTCCCAAGTGCTGGGACTAAAGGCATGGGCCACCACACCCAGCAAAATGTTCTAAATTTTGAAAGATAAATAGCTGAAAGTCTGAAGGGAGGTGAAAAACAGGATGCTCTAAATTTACCAAGGTAAACAACAGAATATTTGGAGGGGAAATGAAACAGTCCATCTATTGAAGGGAAGCTTGTTAAACTCAGGAAATGAACAACTCAATAGCTTCAGGAAGTCCCTGAAATTGACCAGGTTCACTAGGCCCCTCCCTCCTCCAAGCTTATATAAGCCCTAAAGACTGCTGAAAGATGTTCTCAGACCAACCTACACTTGTGAATGGGATAAGCTGAGAGATGCTCTCAGACCACCCAAGTTGCCTGGAGAACCAAAGAGCAGCCAAGCTCCCTGGAAGAGGCTCAGACCAGCTGAGCACCCTGGAAAAGACACTCTCATGCCTGCTCAGCTGCCTGCAAGTTGTTCAGTGGTCCAGGTTTCCTGTTTTCCTGAGCTGTCCTACAGGCTGGGGTGGGCTTTGGTGATGCTGCTGTCTTTGAGTCATTACTGCTCCTGTAAGTAACCTCAATAAAAGCTAACAGGTTCACTAAGTTGGATTTTAGTGGTATCCTTACTTTGGTCTGTTGTTGGTTCCCTATCTGGGGTGAGTAGAACTTTGTTCATGTCTCTGCAGGAACAGTTTTACACAATAACATGGAAGTTGTGACAGCCTGAATATGTGGTTGGCGCCTTGGCAATTTCAACCCCATCTTAAAGCTACTTAAGAAGCCCCTGGCCATGTAACTAGCGTACAAGAAGTCACCCTTAGGACAGAGAAGACTTCCAAGGGTTTTAGAAGCTTCTGTGCCAGGAAGCAAAGACCTTAAGATCAAATACGTATTTCTTATTATGTCACAGATATATAAAGTCAGAACCTGGCAAATTTTGCTAATTACAAATTAGAAAGAATGCTGTGAGCCAAGCTCAGTGGACTTGTGTTCTGAAGAGGCAACAGGAACGGAATTGCAAGCAGTCCTGGGATGTACCTCCTATCACTGAATGCCCTTCTAGTAGAAAACCACCAACCTTCACAGGGAGTAACATTTTAAGCACCGACCTCAAGACACAATATTTCAAATTTTGGACAGAGACTTTCTACCTTATGAATACTGGATTCTGAGCTCTCTGGAAGAGTTTAACAAATTTCCTTTTGCTATCCATGAACATCTGTGTGAGAGCAGGAAGACAGCGCCATTGCAATGGTGTAAGGAGAAAGCAACAACCATGTGAATCTTAAACCAAAGCATTCCAGCAGATGGAGGCAGGGAGAAAGGAAGTGCCCTCACTGGTGGGATCTGCTCACTGGGATCAGAAAACTGGGTCACAAGAGCCCACACTGTCCACTTCAAGCTCTCACATCAGTGAAGGAGTGTTTTGTCTTAACACCTTATGCCTTAGAGAAATTATTCATTTCTCATTGGGTACAGGAAATGTGATACACACACTCCACCAGAGACAGATTTGCCATTTGTCAAAATAGTCATATATAGAGAAAGTGATGTTTTAACTTTAAGAGAGAAGCACATTTATTATCACAGGAAACCTAGTTCACATTAACAAGAGGGCTCTGTCATTAGAGCTGTAGTGAATGGGTTGGGCCATTGCTGTGATATGAGTTCATCTCTTCAGTTGTATGACATGGAATCATAATCACGAAAGTTATGTATTGATGGCATTTGAAGTTGGAGGTTTTAGGTGGTAATTAGATTTATATGAGGTCACAAGGGTGGGTCTTGTCAAGTTGACACAAATCTAGACATATCTGGGAAGAGGGAATCTTAACTGAGTAATTTCCTTCATCAGACTGGCCCTCAGTCATGTCTGTGAGGCATTTTCTTAATTGTTAGTTGATGTAGGAAGGCCCAGACCGTTGTGGATAGTGCCACACCTAGGAAGTATACCTGGGCAGAAAAGCTACTTATGAAAAGTAGCTGTTTCAAAAGCTTGCTTTCTGCTGCTGTGATAAAACACTGACCAAAAGCAACTTGAGGAGGTTTATTTTGCTTACAGGTTGAAGTCCATAACTGAAGAAAGCCAAGGCAGAAAGTTAAGCAGGGCAGGCACTCGGAGGCAGGAGCTGAAGCAGAGACCATGGAGGAGCCATGCTTACTGGTTTGTTCCCCTGGCTCATGCTTAGCCAGAACTCTTGTATGGTCTAGGCTCACCTACCCAGAGTTGGTACAGCCTACAGTGGACTGGGCACTCTCCGTCAATCAGTACTTGAGAAAATGCCCAACAAGCACATCTATAAGCTAATCTGATGGAGGAAGTTCCTCAACTGAAATTCCCTCTTCCAAGGCATGTCTCTAGTTGACAAAAATTATGGCAGTGGCTAAACATGTCAGAGGAAAAGAGTGACACAGTAAAGGGTATTCCTCCTTGGTTTCTGCTTCAGTTCCTGCCTTGATTCCTGCCCTGGTTTCCTTCAGTGATGGACTTAAAAAATATTTTGGGGGCTGGAGAGATGGTTCAGCAGTTAAGAACACTAGTTGTTCATGCAGAAGACCCAGGTTCGAATCCCAGCACCCACATGGCAGCTAACAACTGTCTGTAACTCCAGTTCCAGGGGATCTGACAGCCTCTTCTGTCCTCTGCAGGCATTGCACTCTGAATTTTTATTTTATGCATATATGTGTATTGCCTATATGTAGGTAAGTGCATCTGAGTCATGCAATGCCAGCAGAGGGCAGAAGAGGCTGTCAGATCCCCTGCAACTGGAGTCACGGACAGTTGTTAGCTGCCATGTGGGTGCTGGGATTCGAACCTGGGTCTTCTGCAACAACAGTCAGTGTTCTTAACCGCTGAGCCATCCCTCCAGCCCCTCAGTGGTGAATTTTTAACCTGGGAATTGTAAACTGAAATAAGCCCTTTCTTCCCCTAGTTGCTCTAGCCAGTGTTTTATCATAGCAATAGAGGCACAAACTAGTACAGAAATTAGTGTAAGAGAGTATAGCCTTGTGATGAACCTGACCATATTACTTTTATGCCTTGGAATGCTTTGTGGGAGGAAGACTAAGGATTTGGGTGCTTTGGACTGAAAAGTCCATTGAGTGCTTAGAATTTAATCAGTTGTGGGACTTGGAAAATGGTGCTGAGAGAAATTCAGATGATGGAGGCCAGGCTTGTGAAGTTTCAGAGGGAAGTTTGAGAGTTCCTCAAAGACTTTGTCAGGGCTGTCTGTGTGTTGTTTTTGAATTAAGAATCTGTGAAAGTGACCTGCCTTTACTTTATAGGGAGGATGGATGTAGTTCAGCTGGAGCTGGAAAATCAGCTGTGATTAGTAGGAGATCAGTGTCATTGAGGCAAAATATTCTGAGAAGTGTTTCCTCAGGGTTGGCACACAGACGATGTGGGCCAGAAGGGGCCAAGGCTGCCTCTCAAGCTGGCACTGTAGTTGGTGATGTGTAAGATTCTCTAGTGGCACTGGTTTTACAGCATAAAAGTTGCAGGATTGAAGGTCAGGGAGAGCAGCTGAGGTTTGACAACATAAGAAGCCAGGAGAGGCAACTGGGGAAGGTGCAGCCTAAGTTGCAGTAGAGACCCCAGAGTATTGGAAACTCCAGAACCATGGGATGACAACCAAGGACAAGCAGCAGGTGTGAACTGGAACTGGCCTGTGTCTACCAGACAAGCTGTGCATGCTGCAAATGGCAGAGCTGGAGAACTGGGCTGCATAAACTCTTTGAAGCTCAGATCATGAGTGAGTCCCAGATGTTGGACACTGAAGTATTTACACTGTTGGATTTTGGTTTTTCTTTGATTAGAGTGTAACTGTGCCCTAGTTCTTCTCTCTTGTATCAAGAAAGTATGTAACTACTTTAGATTTTATAGGAGATCAGTTAACAGCCTTTGAAATTTTAAGGAGAACTTGGACTTTTATTGGAATTTTTAAAAAGACTGTGGAACTTTTAAAGTTATATTTTATACTAATGTGAGATATTGGGGACAAATAATAAAGGAAAGGTTATAGCTTAAAGTGATATGTTTGTGTGTCAAAGTTGATAAGGGCTTGAATGTCAACTTGACACAATCCTAGACACATCTGGGAAGAGGGAATATCAACTGAGGAATTTCCTTCATCTGATTCACCTGTGGCCATGTCTATGAGGCATTTGCTTAATTGTTAATTGTTGTAGGAGGGCCCAGCCAGTTGTGGGAAGTGCCATTCTTAGGCAGGTGGATCTAGGCTGTATAAGAAAGGTAGCTGAGCAAGTCAGAAGAAACAATCCAGTAAGCAGCATTCCTCCATGGCCTCAGCTCCTGCCTTCAGGTTCCTGTCTTGTGCTCCTTGTGCTGCCTGTTCCCTCATGATGGAATATATGCTGTTAGCTAAACAAACCCTTTCCTCTCCCAAGCTGCTTTTGGTTAGTGTTTTATCACAGCAACCAAGCAAACTAGACCAGGTTTCATGCCAGCATTAGTGGCTTTACAAGAAGAGGAAGAGATACCCAAGCTAGCATGTTTGCTCTCTTTTGCCATGTAATTCCCTGCGCTACCTTGAGATACTGGAGAGTTCCCACCATGAAGATAGTCCTTACTAGCCCCTTGACCTTGACTTTCAGAATTGTGAGATGAATAAACTTTTATTCATTTCAAGTTACCCAATATAAAATAGACTAAGCCATTTTGAGATAAGGAAGTCTGCATCAGTGACTGCTCCAAAAGAGGCCAGACAATCTCTCAATGGGGCAGAGAGGATTTACATGGCAAGCAGGATAAAAGAGGGGATTAACCACAATGTCCTCAAAGATAGTTGCAAAGTTCACATTTAGTTTTTCTTATGGCCAAATCTCTAGTAGCCCGATGACTCATCCTAATGAGACAACCTAAAAGACCTCAGGAAGACGACTGGACTCTGTTGCCACCCCACAAGTTCAGGTTGCCTTCACAATGATATTTCATTATTTCAGAAATTCAGTCTGTGGTGATAAATCCAGCCAGTCAGAAGTCTTCCAAAAAGAACAGACTGGAAAGGAGTAACCAAGTCCAAAATAAAACATCCAGTGTCCATTTCTGCAGCTCCATCCCTAAGGATGGTCCTGAATAAACCTGGAGAAGTGCATCTAGCCCTCTACCTCACCTGTCTGAGCAATGCTGCATCAGAAGAGGGTTGAGAATCACTGTGTGGCCAGAAGCACTAGAACGAGCCAGGGTCAAAATCAAGAACCTTCTGCCCCAGAGTTGCTGGGTGTGGAGTTTGGGGTTAGGGACATTTGTGTCTAGGTGGGAGGCCTCTTTCAGGTCTCCCAGTTTGGACTCTTCTGGAGGACTGATTCTTGGACTGGCCTTTCTTAGAAGCCCTTTCTTTCTAGATTCTGCCTTATATAATTATTTGTTTCTGAGATAGTAGCAAGGCAATACACTTTCCTAGAGATGCTACCTAGGAGCCACAGGTCAAGAAGAAAGGTGGCACAGGGCAGACTTCTAGGCTCTCCTAGGCAAAGAACTCATTTAAACATTCATTTGGTTTTTATTTTATGTGTATGTGTGTGTGTGTGAGCACACACATACACACCATATGATGTATATGCTGGGAACTGAACTTTGGTCATCTGCAAGAGCAGCAAGTGCTCTTAACCATTGAGTCATCTCTCCAACCCCAGAGAATCTCCTTTAGATTCAGGTCAATTCTCCTTGATTAATACCAACGGTAGTGTTTCAACAAAAGCTTTGTGATGATTAACACTGCCGTTTGCTCCCAGAGTCCAGGAGTGCCTCAGCCAATGCTTCTTAAATGAATGGCTGAATCAAGTCATCTACAGAGACATAGCCTATTACAGGTTTAGTGATTTCTTGGGGGAGATACTTGTACCCAAAAGGAAAAACTTCTTCAAAGATTGTGACATTAGCCTCAAACACACATGGCTAACATTTGGTATTAACTGTCACTGAGTCTGAGTGAAGGGGCAGAGGGAGGTCATTTCCCACTCTGTCAACACTAAAGACTGAAAAAAACATATGCATCTGTGACATGTGACTGTCACCTGGACCCAGGTATAATCTGTTTCCTTCTTTTACTCCTCTGAGACATGGTTCCAATCCCATGTGACTGTGTAAGGCCTGTATGGTGGTTTCTAATCAGGCCTGGGGCACCTGGCTCTGGCTCAGTAGCAGCTCCACACCTGTAATAACAGCTGTCTTGCCGTGTGCTCTCAGCAAACTTTCTTACTGGGGGTCTTGTTATTCCTAAGTCTATATTTTAATGTAATTTTTAAAGATCGAATATCACACTGCCGTCACTCAAGGGATGTAAAATTTCTGTGCTCTAGCCAGCACTGAGCACAGGCTGGATTCACTGGTGTCCTGAGGAGCATTTGTTGTCAGCTTGACACAGGAAGCAGCTGCTTAACTGAGCAAGGACTCGCAGCAACCTTCTATCCTGTTGCAGCAAACATGGGAACAGTGACATTTCCTATGGACATCAGCCATGACCTAGCAGTGGTGCAGGACCCACTTAAAGGTCATCATGACTGAAAACAGCTTCCCAAATGGGCAGATCAAGGGTCAATCATGTGACTTTAATTAGACAAAACCCACTGTGACTAGCTGTTTTCTACATGGATGAAATAAGCTAGTTTCTCATTAACCTCTTTTTTTTTTCTGTCTAAGAACTATGAGAAGAAATGTGTTGCCATACACAAATATGATTCCTATTAAATGTATTTAAGATGCACCTGACCTGGCTTATTATTGACGTGCATGTACATCCATGCATATACTACATATTACCAACTTGAAAACAAAGAACTCAAGTGATGGGACCTCTCTTGAAGCCAGAAGGAATCACAAATCTACCACAGCTTTAGGAAATGGAGCCAGTTCCTCTTCTCCTGTCACTGATCAGTCAGGATTTAGAATGTGCTGTGGGAGTGAGAGAACCAGACAGCACTGGCCAGCCACAGCTGCTCGAACAGCTGGGAAAAGCCCTGCATTGCTGTCTTGGAGCTCTCCCTGGCTTCCTTTCACTCACTCTTCCTGTTGTCTGTGATAGACCATCTCTGAGAAATGGTGTCTGCAGACTCAAGCTTGAGCCCCTTCTCATAGTGCTGCTTCCTTCTCTATAATTTTCAAACACACCTGCTCAGGGACACACCCTGCACCCATCCGACCTCCTCGTCCCACTTCTACGGCCCCTTTGGTACGCCAGCTGCCGGGTAGTCATAGAGTAAGTAGGCTGGGCAGTTCACAATGAGAAGTCCCTTGTCTTGAAGACTTCCATTCTATGCATGCCATGGATGTCTTATGCGATGCTGTCTTTATCTGAGTTTTCCTCTACGTTTCGTTTAGGTTAGGCATGATATTCTGCCATGGGATTACTAACACACTCAAGTAAACAGCTAAAACACTAAAAATTTGGAGTCCAACTTGTAGCATATATTCTATAAGAAGAAGGAAGGAAGGTATGTGGATGGGACCAAATACTTCCAATTCTAGCTTACCTGGGGGTTACATACAGTTCTAAGTTACATGATTAAGAAACTCTCTAATCATCACTTACAAAAACTTTATGAAAGATACTTTCATATTCATAGAGCAAGAAAAAGAAAATGGGGGGGCTGGAGAGATGGCTCAGTGGTTAAGAGCACCCACTGCTCTTGCAGAGGACCCGGGTTCGATTCCCAGCACCCACATGGCAGCTATGAACCGTCCTTAACTCCAGTTCCAGAGGAATCCGAAGCCCTCTTCTGACCTCCGCGGCATTGCACGACACGGGTGCACTCACATACGTGCAGGCAATACACTCATACACATAAAATAAAAAACAAAATATTTTTAAAAAAGAAATAAAAGGGGAGCTTGAGAGCTGGCACAGCTGTTAAGAACACTGGTTGCTCTTGCAGAGGACCTGGGTTTGGTTCTCAGCACCCACATGGTGACTAACAACTGTCCATAACTCCAGTTCCAGGAGATCTGATGCCCTCTTTTGACATCTGTGGGCACTGCATGACATGTGTGTGCTTATATATACATACCAACAAAACACTCATACACATAAAAAGTTTTAAAAAATGAAAAAAGGGATTCACATAAGAAAAGAGACACCAAATAACCCCCGTTTGTAGATTTGATTCTATATTTACCTGAAGGCTATCAGAAATCTCTGTCACTAATAAACAATTTCAGCAATCACATAATACAAAATCAACATGCAAGAATCAGTGCCTTTGTATAAGTAACAACCATGCTGAGAAAGATATCAGGAAAACAGTCCCATTCAAAATGGCCTCAAAAATAACTAGGTATACCTGATGACATACATTAGAGTTTGAAAATTATTATACATTTTTCTAATCTAATACCAGTGCCATAAATAGACAAGCGAGTGACTACATTTTGGTGAAGTCAACATTGCATTAAGGGACAAATGCAGCAGTGTAAGTATATAAAGGATAGGCTATTGAGGAGTATGGAGAAGGCACCATATGAGTGTGGCTGGGAAAGATAGAACTGCTCAGACCCAATGCAAAATGAAATAATAATAATAAATAAAGAATGCAAGCCGTTCCTAACTGTGGATGGGATGTAACCAGCACCTTATGCCCCTGTTGCCCAGGTATGGGCCTCTCTAGCCATCATTCTTTCACCATGATGAACTTCACTTTCTTAAACCTGAGCCCAAATGAATCTTTCCTCACTCAAGTTTCTTGTCAGGGATTTCACTGTAGGGATGAGAACAGCAACTAACATAGAAAGTTCGCTCACAGAAGTGGAGCAGTGCTGAGACAAACCCGATTATGGGATCCTTAGGCCTTTGGGACTGGCTTGAGGGGGGAACATGGAAGAGTTTGGAGATACAGGCAGTAGAGGCCTCAGAATGCTGTAAGCAGAGCTTGGCAGGCCATTCTGGTAAGAGTGTAGAAGACCAGAATGCTGGCAAAAAATGCTGACAGTAAAGCATGTGTTCTGGGTCTGATGGGAAACAACAAAACTCCATTTTGCCCTTGCCCTGACATTTTCAGTGTGGCTGATTTTAAGGTTTGGACTGATTTTGTCAAGGGGGCAATTTCAAGACAGCAGATCCTCCAGGTACAGCAGGGATGGTTAGGTTTATAATGAGAGCAGAAAGTGGAGCAGGAATATGCAAAAGTGCAGTTTGGAGAGGAGAGCAATGTGGGCACTGCTGAAGTTACAGACGGGCGGACACACCAGGACTGGGGTGCATGCAGCAGCTGTACGTGATAAAGTGATCTGCACAATTAAGGAAATCCATATACTAGGGCACTAGAACAGTAGGCACTAGGACAGCAGAAGTGACACCTTGAGGACAAGATCCCAAAAACTGAAGGCTCTGGGATCTTGAAACACTATTTGAAAAATATTCCTTTGAAAGGAGAATGCCTGAGAACACTGTCTGAGCAGCAAATGCCCCTGCAGAGGCTCCCTGCTCACAAAGCAAACCCCAACAATAACCACCTTTGGTCTAGGTATTTTCCCGGGCTCAGCCATGTACGCACTTGGCTGCTACACCAAAGGGACCAGGCTACACCTTGATTGACCTGGTGGGAGAACTTGGTGGTGGCATCCGCATGGTAGTGAAATTGTGGGCACGAAGAGCACCCATGTGGGTCATGGAGGCTTGCACCAAAGTTCCAGAAAGCCTCAGAGACCAGGCAGTGTGTAGCAGGGTCGGATTGCCTGCATGGAGCTCCTCAAAACTTTGGTTTTAGTAAAGTGTGGGAATTATGTATTGTCTGTCAGCTATTATAAGGCTAGACATGTGATAGCTTACATGGAACATTATTCAATCTTTCAGGCTACTTTTAGTTTAACTTTTTCATTAGAGCAAGTCGTCTGTCAACATTAGCCCAAACGGTGGCATTTTTTTCAGCCAAAGGCTATATATTTTAAAGGGACAAGTGGAACGTTATCAACAAGCAGCACCCTAGAAAGTGCATAGAACCCCATCTGTGCCACTCTTGTGTTCTATGTTGCTCTGGGTGTTCCTTCTTTCCCATTATATAACATGGCTTTTTAGAGGGATTTCTACCTTTTTAATCTTTTTCCTTCTTCCCCCAAATTAAATTATTGTAACTTCTCTCTCTGACAGAGAAAGCAGATGACATGGTGAGATGACCTTGGACTTTCCATGGACACATCCACAGGCCCAGTGCTCCAGAGGTGCAGGGCACGTGTCACCATTGCTAGAGCATCCTTAGCACCTAGACATGTCTGCTCCAGGGAGTCTCTTGATAAACACTAGTTAAGGGAATGAAAGAATGTATGGATGAGCACCTTGCCGGTCAAGGAGCAGGAAGCAACATCGATTCTCCTTAATCCCCAAGATGCCTCTGATGTGCTTATCTGCCTCCATTCAGGCAAATGGAATTAGAAAAAGGAGAGAAGTCATGTTTTTATTAGTCTATTTAAAGAATCTGGATTCTTTTTTTCTCTCTCAGAGTGTGTGCCAAGCCCAAGTGCCAGCAATATTTTAGTACCAGGAATTTCCCTGGCAGCCTGCTTGGTGCTGTACCAACTAGGAACTTTCCAGTTGTCTTGGGGTAACCCCCTCGCTTATCATTCCATTCTCGCTCCTGACCCCTTAATTCAATAAATTTCATCACACTCTCTTTCCTTCCCATCACGTTCATCCCCAATGAACCACAAACCAACCCCGGGAGATGTTAATATGACAGGTTATGGGGTAGGGTTGTCTAATAGTCAGGAAAACATTACCTTTCTTTGAAACAATACTTGACAGACTGTGATAGTCTTCCTTGCCAATAAAAACTCCTGTACTTCACAGGATGTCTGTTCTCTGGGATTGATTCAGTATGACAATTTCTTTATTGCCAACTCACAAATTTCCTGAGAAATGTCAGTGCCTGCAGTCAGGGAGGCGAATGCTCAGCCCTGGGGAATTCTTCACAGTACCAGGAAGGTCTGCATTAAGATTTCAGCTGGCTGTCATAAGTCACTGTGAACTCACAAACTGTCAGTAAAGGACAGTTAAGGGGGTAGGGGTGGAGGGCTGGGGGGCTGACCTTTGTTCCCAAGCATAAATGAATATAACCATTTTAGTTTTCTCTTGCTAGAAGCACTATGCCAACAACCCAGGAGAGCAACTAACATTCTAAAGAAAACATCAGTGGCAGTCAGGCTGGACTTATGTCACTGTATTTACAAAGGACAGTGGAGTGGAACTAAGATACTTGGCATGCCCATTGGCCTTGGTGCCAGGGCTTAGACTCCTGCTCTCTTTTCTTGTTACAGTCGCCCTCATTATGGAATTCTCCCCACAGGGATGTGTAATAGGTTCTCACCACATTTTTATTACACCTTTAAGAGCTGGGGGTATGGGAAAGTACCTGCTTAGCATGCATCAGGCTCTGCACTGCAGCCCCAGCCCTGTAAAATATTACCTGTGAGACGCACTTGTCCTTCCAGACCTTCATCAAATGCTCATTTAAATCTGAGTGAGGAAGGGTAGACAACAGTTCTGGGTGGTTTAAAATCCATGGTGGAAACCTTCACCTCAGTTTCATTCCAATAATGTGCTAGTTCCTTCAAGGCCATTTGCACTTAACAGCTTTCCTCAAAGCAGAGGAGCTGTGGGACTTTGCTGTTGGTTAATGGAATGGACAGTGTTGTGGTTTGAATGTGACATGTCCCCCATAGGCTGGTAGTGCTGGGAGGGTTGTAGAACCTTCAGCAGGTAGAGCCTCCCTGAAGGAAGGGGTCACTGGGGACAGAACTTGAGGCTTTATAGCCTGGCCCTACTTCCTGTTCACTCCAAGCTTCCTGAATGTGAAGGCAACCTGAGTAGCCAGTCTCTTGCTTTCTGTGCCCAATGCCATGTCTCCCATGACATGATGGACTGTGTCCCTCTGGAACTGTGAGACTCTTTCTCCCTTAAGTTGCTTTTGTCGGGATATTTTATCACAACAATGAGAAAGTAACTAAGACAGGCTATCAGGAAGCAGGTGGACAGGGGAGATGGATGAAAAGAGGAGGCTGCCAAGGACCTAGACCTCCCAGTAAGGTAAATGGCTTCTCCTAGAATAACGTGATGGGCCTTGGATGAGGGTTTTATTTGTGCTGTTCCTGCCTCTGGTTCATGGTAACCTGAAGCAGGCAGTATGATCATAACCTCGTTCTTACCTGAGCAGCCAGGTAGTTACTGACAAGGAAGTCTCTATGCCATAGCTCCCTACTGTAAAACACAAAGACCCAACAACAGTTGAAGGTGTCAGGTCTCCTGAGCTGTATCAACTGAACTCTCCTAACCATGGAGAAGAAGACCAGCTCCATCAGATGCTTTGCTGAAACACTATGACATTTCAGTTTGCCATTTCTGTTATGAATATTTTTCCTCCCTAAACCTTTTCTTTACTGTCAGTTTTGGGGTCAATGGGGAAGGAGAACCGTTAGGCAAAACCCTTGTACACATGTGCACACATTCATGTGGACGTCTCGGGCATGCACATTCACATACACACCCTTTGTTTCCACGCGACAAGAGTGGTCATTTACATTTTGGTAGTAGAAGATAGAATGCTTCCAATTAGAAGCATTCACCAGGGTTGTGAGGAGTCTTTATCAAACAGATAAAGGGCCGAGTGGGAGGAAGAAAGCAAGGTCAGCCTTAGTGCTGTGTGCACAGGTAAATAACCACAGAAGTGAGGCAGGAAAGAAAGGGAAAATTAAGGAGACTTGAGAAAAGAAATGAGCCCCTCCCTCCCTGGGATCTGGTTTTCATCTCCTGTTGGCAGGGAGTCAAGAATTTTGACCCATTATTGCAAAGATGCCTAGTCAGAGACTACCCTCCCTTTTCTGAGACATATCTTTTTAAAAAAATTTTTACAAAAACTTTATTGAGAATTTCATACACACATATAAGGTGTTTTGATCAAATCCATGCTCACTCCCTACCCTCCAACATTACCCCCTCTGAAGAGGTAACCCTAAAATCTTTTAAGGATTAGATACAAGTTCCCAAATACTTTTGACATTTTTGGCCTTTGGAACAGAGTATGTTGTTAACAGGACCAAGGATATTTTTGA
>NW_008336953.1:2897388-2997593 GCF_000622305.1 Nannospalax galili | reverse complement strand
AGGGACGCAGGGTGAGGCAATTGGAGTACCCCTTCAGTGGGTCTATCTAAAAGACTCCCAAATTGCATAACTCTTATCTGTAGGGGAAAAAGAAAGTCCTTGGCTAGTGAATAGGGGATGTGAAGGAGAAGTAAAGGCATGAATAAGTAGCGTTACAAGTTCTAGACAGGGAACTAGAAAAAAGTCAGAACAGGGCAATTTTCAAGTGTTCATATGATAGTTCATTGGAGTTTCTTGACAAGAGCTTCCCCAAGCATGCCTCTATTGGGTTCTTCCTCATTTTTCTTTTGTCTTCCAAGGCTGGGAATAGTGGCTGGATATTCAGGTGAGGGTCCAGTGACCCTGCTTGGCACTCCTTTAATGAATGAGCACAACCATCAACAAGCCCATTTGTGACTATGTTTAGCGATCAGGCTCAGTTGAAGTTATGATGATGGTAGTTATTTCACGCAGAAGGAACTGCTGTATATCATCATCTTATTAAAAGGACCTGGAATTTTAAACATGGGGTTTGAAACAGCTACTGAGCTGTGCTTTCAGCCACAGTTTATTCTTAAGGCCTTCCATCACTGAATTTAACCTTAGCAACAATCCTTCTCACCTGTCAGCTTGACTAACACCACTCTTAAAGCACCTTATAATCTCATTTATAAAAGGAAATTCTTTAGGATTAAAGAAATGCATAAAGTAGTTCATATATTTTACATATTTTTATAAACTTTCCTTAACCTTTGAACCTGGTTGTGATTTATGTCTTTTGATCATTACTACAAAAGTCACAATATCATACATACAGCTATTGCTAAGACACTTTAGTATATCTCTTTCTTAATTCTTATTGTTTTAATGGGTGTGCCTGCTTGTATGTATGTGCACCATGTGCATGCAGTGCCTGTGGAGGCCAGAAGAGGGAGATCCCCTGGATCTAGAGTTACTTGGTGGGTTGTGAACCACCAAGTGGGTGCAAGGAGCTGAGCCCAGGTCTTCTGCAAGAGTAGCAAGTCCTCCTGACCACTGAGCCATCTCTCCAGCTCCAGTACTTCTCTCTTTCTGAAACTCTACATGTATGCACTTTCTTTTTCTTACTAACACAACTTTGCTTCAGACTGACTCATCCTGAAGTGCTTTTCTGTGGCATAAGTGAGGAGTTTGTGTATATCTGAAGGAAGGCCCCTGATGGGACTTGTCAGGCTGCACAGCTAGCAACTGGTGCTGACAGAATTGCTTCTGAAGTTGGAGGCAGATAACTTGAATTCTATCTTTTTGTTTATCAGGAATATGACCTTAAGCTGGTCACTTCTAATTTCAATATTCTCCCATTAATTGGTACAGTGGTGTCACTACACAGGGTCCTCATGGAGATGAAATGGAATAATGTCCAAGGTGCTTGATCTAGTGCCCGGGACTCTGAAGATATCAGGTAAGTTCTGGTTGACTATAAATTGGGTGTGAGACCAGGGATGGCCAACCATGTTCTTGCAGTTCGGGCTCATTCCTGGTCCCAGTACTGAGAAGGTACATTCCAGTAGATCCTTAGCAGATCTGCACAACCTACCATTTCCAAATCTACCAGGTGTCAGCATTTCCTAAGGACTGGAGCAGGGTCTGAGGCATTTCTCCAACAGCTTTTTTTGTGCTGCCCAGGGCCAGGTACCATCATCAGGATGCAGCCCGCAGGCCTTCAGGGACTGCAGTGAGGTGAATGGACCAGCCTACACTCCATGCTCCTGAACAGAAACAATGCAGACTGTTGGATTTGTACTGCTTCTTGTCATATCTCAGGTTTTCTTACCTAGGATTTGATTTCATTCCTCTGTGTATTTTATTCCCTTTTAATGAACCCAGAGTTCTCTTCTTAGGGATGGCCTCCACTGGTTTAGGGAATATCACCTTCCTTCATCTGTAAATGTGACATTGCGATAGGGTTGCATGGTCTGTTCAGGGCAGTGTGGAGGTTTCCTTGGGAGTCTTCTCTTCCCTTCCCAAAAGTATTAGTTACTTTTGTATTGCTGTGACCACAATACCTAACATGAACAACTGAAGGGGGAAAGAGTCATTTTGGCTCATGGTTTAAGAAGGTTTCACTCCATCAGGACCAGGAAGAAATGACCATGATGCTCAGTTCATGGCAGGGGAAACATGTGGCCAAGGCTCCTCATACCACAACAGCTCAGAAAATGGAGAGTGAGGCGGGAACCAGGGGTTGGGATTTAATCGTCAAAGCCCTGCCGTTACTGACTGACTTCCTCCAGCCAGACCTCACCTCCTGTGATGATTAATCTTCGTTGTCAACTAGACTGAATCTTGGATCAATTAAGAGTGGGTCTGTTGGAAGCAGTTTCTAGGATTAACTGAGGAGAGAAGACCCTGCACCTTCCAGCAGCAGTCCAGATGTGAAGGGGTCTGCTGGAAAAGCTCTTAGCCTGCCCAGCTTGGCCTCTTGCTGGCGCATCTGTCTGCAGTATTGCCACTACACTGCTGCTGCTGCTGCTGATCCTTCACTGATACTGGAACCCTCATCTTCAGCCTTCTAATGTAAACTGAAGACTAGCGACTCCAGGAAACCCCCAGGCTTTCAGTGCCAGATTGGGACTGCTAAAATGCCTCGTCTCCTGCACTGAGTAGCTGCTGGGATCCCAGTCTCTCCTGGGTGCAGACAGCCATAGAAGGACTGTCTAGCTCATATCACATTAGCCAATCTAATATTGAATCCCTTTCATGACACAGACTCATTCAATCACTTCTCCCCTAGAGAACTTAACTATTCCACCTAACAAAGGTTCCACAGGCTCCCAAATTTGCATCACAAGCTGAGCATCAAACATTGAAAACAGGACCCTGTGAGGGACATTTTAGCCCAGGATCTAACACTCTACCTGGAATTGCATTTTCCTGTTCCTTTAGAGGACCATTCCAGACTAAGGTTCTAAAATGCCCATCTACTGTTTCCTTAGCTTTTCTTCTACATAACTTTCATTTTTAAACAATTTTCTATCCTTTTTCCCTTTACCCACAACCATGTCTTTCCTTAATTCCATTTTTATTTATTTATTTGTTAAAAATTATTTATTTAATAACCATATAATTAGAAGAATCATTTCATTACAACAGCACTGACATACTCAATAACAATTTCCAGAGCTAAGATGCATCTCTTTCAAAAGTGGCTGTAAATTCTTAGGTTTACAGTTGAATTAATTCCATTTTTAAAGTTTTATAGACCTCTTAAATTTTCAAAAAGGATACTGTTCACTTCCAGGTTTTCCCTCTGAGCCTTCCTGAGGGTCTCAAGCTCTTCCTATCCTCATCTGTGACTTTCTTGGTACCACCATGTGAACCCAGGAGGGCCTAGTCCTCTTTGAATGCTGAGTCACATGACACACAGATACAGGCACTAACGTTTCAGGGTTTTCAGTCTGTGATACCGAACAAGCTCTTCAGTGCATCTGCTCTCGGGGAAAGCTGACTGGAGACAATGCTTACAACCTGCTCTCCGTGTGCCTCACAGCACTGGGAGGAAGGCAAGGCATCAGAAGAGGATGAAGGTGGCAGGGGGGTGAAGCATTCAGATCACTCAAGAGCCTGGGATTCATCTGCAGGGGATGGGAAGACCTAGCTAGCCTGCAAATTCAGCTGTGAGGTCAGGGCTGGCCAGAAAACTAGTGGAATAGAATCCATGGTTCAAAGGCGATTACCCGGGAGACTGTGTCTAGAGAAAGAAGATGGCTGAAGGCTGTATCAGGTCATGGCCCAAACCAGGAATAAGCAGAGGTGGGGAGAGAACAAAGTATGATCAGTTGCGGTGGGAAGGAAACGAGAGGGTGGTCCCTCTTCTCGCCGCTGGGGAGTAAGGACAGCATTTCTGAAAGGGAGTAACAAGGCTTGAAATGGAGGGTTAGGGAGAAGAGAATAATGGGGAGAGATTATGAATGCCCCTGTTTTTCTGTAAAACTCTAATATGGCCCTCAACGAATTACTTATTGAAGAAAGAAAAGGAGGAGGAACAGAGCAAAGAGAAAAGAAGAAGAGATGGGGTACAGCTTGTTTGTTGAATAAATCTAGAAAAACAGCAACCCAATAACAGTGTCCAGTCATATATATGTTTGAGCTTTTAAAATTTCATACAACATTTCCCACTCAAATCCAGACCCCCCTCCCCCTTCCATGTCTCCTCCATCCTCCCACCAAGCCCCATGCACTCTGCCATACACGGTAAGTTCTATTCATTCAAGTGTTTGTACCCAAAAGTCCTTCAGTGTAAATGCATCCACTGGAGTCTAGTCAGCCCATCCAGTGGTCATATGTAAGTCATACTCTCCTTCACACAGCAGTAGGTTTTTGCTATAGTACTCATGGGAGAATGGCATGCAGTTTTCATGTCAATGATGTAGACATAAAAATCCATAAAGGACTTTAAGCCGTCTCAAGCAGCTTCATCTACATTGGAGCCCTTGATACCACAGCATATAAATACTTGAGTCACCAAAAAAGGCATTTTTTCATCTCTCCAACATTCTGTGTGTGATAGGATTTTAGCCCAGTAAATTGCACACATTCTCAAAGACTTTTACAAAATGTCAGTGATCTATGTCCTAGTGGCTGTGGTCAGTAGAATCACTAATTACAAAGAAGTTCAGCTAGGATGGAGGGTAGTTCTGTTAGTCCTACAGCAAGACTTTTCCTCTCTGTCCTCCATTGATGTCCACCGGCCTGTGTGAGTGCCTGCAGGTGAATGGTGTTGCTCAAAGCCTGCCTGAACCCCCAGGCTTGGGACCAGGTGCATGCTGAGGATACAGCCTTGAAGATACTCAGTTTCCCTAAGCAGTGCACTCAGAACTGTTTTCATCAGAAAGCCAGATAAAGTGGCTCGTGCCTATGATCCCAACACTCAGAAAGCTGAAGCAGGAGGAGTGCGGGGAGCCGAAGGCCAATCTGGGCTACGTAGTGAGTTCCAGGCCAGCCTCAGACAAGGCAAGACAAAACAAAAATCCTCAGAAAACAAAAATCCTACCCGCAAACCCCTTGAACTAGCTACTGAAATAATTTACTTCCCTTACCTCTCATTTGATAAGTGTATTGTATTTCACATCTGGTTAGTCTAAGTGAGTGATGGAGACAGGAGGAACGCAGAGAGATGATGAGGTTATCCTCCATGATGTTTTATGTGTGTGCTCATTGGCTATGGTTCAGCATTGGCACACCCTTCCAAAACACCTATTGAGACTTGATGCTCAGTGCAACGGTAGTAGCAGGTGGGGCCTTTAAAAGGTGATTAGACCTTAAAGATTACATCTGTCCTTATGTATGAGTCCTTCACACCAGGGCTGGAGAACACCAGCTAGATGCTTTTTCCCTTCTGCCTCCTGCCACGTGAGGACACTGCCTTGGAAACACAGACACTGCTGTTGACCTTAGACTTTCCAACCTCTAAAACAATGAGAATATAATTTTCTGTTTATAAATTGCCCAGTTTGTGGTATTTTGTGATAGAAGCACAGAGACTACTCACGTGCATATCCACCATCGTGGTGTCCTTGTTGGCTTTTTGAGAGAATGGATCACACTTGTTGTTCAATGTTTCATAGCTCTTTGGGGATGGCCATGATACCTCTATTCAATGAATGAGAGTTTCATTCACCTCCCACTTTGTTAAAGAACTAGCTCTTTCCAGCTAATGGATGTAATTGCATCTCATTTCCCTCCCAGTCATCTGCTTTCAGGTTCATGGCCAATTATTTGTGGGGTTCACTTTCAGAGGCAGCAGGCACCCTTAAAGAACCCTCCCTGAGGATGATGGAGCACTGGGGTCTCCCTCTGTGCATCTCTCAGCTTGATGACCTTGGTAAAGGCAGTGAACCTTTCTGAGGACCTGATGTCGCCATTTGTAAGGTGGAACCCACACTTGCAGTGTCTGGAGGAAGGGCAGATGCTAACTGAACTCCTCCACCTGCCGTATCTTCTGCTATGGGTGTGGGGCAGGACATACCACAGGATACATGGGGCTAACCCACAGAGACCTAGAGGACTAGGCTTCAACTGCTTGGGTCCTGTCCTCTGGGACCACTCAGCAGATGGAGCATGGGTTCCAGGGTTATGGGCAGATTTCAAAACACTGTGCCTAGAAAGTTTCTCTGTAGGAAAGTAGTAAGCAGCCCCTTTCCTGACTTCAGCTTCCAGTGGCTACATACATAGTGATGGCTTAGGTACAGCTACACACAGGGTAGTCACTCTGTCAAATGAACGCCACCACGAATGTGAACACCCAACACACATTGTCAACAAAGTTCCCTCACTGTGGTGGGTGCAAAGAATAGACGATTTAGAACTAGGGGACTAGGGTCAAATACTGGCTCATTTCTTGCAGCTGAGGGACTCTAAGCAAGATATAATACCTGTTCTTCCTGGTTCTTCTTTCTCTCATCTGAAAAACAATAATGCAATTTGGCCATGGTTGAGCTCTTTTGAACAAACAGATGATGTTCTAGTTAGCATTAACTGTCAATTTGCTGTAGATTAGAACCACCTGAAAAGAGTTAAGTAACTGTCCTGAGCTCGGTCTGTGGGTATGTCTGTGAGAAATTGTCTTGATTGTTAATTGATATGGAAGAGCCCATCCCACTGTGGGCAGTGCCATTCCTGGCTAGGAGGTTTTGGGCTGTATCAAAAAGTTATTTAGCATGAGCCTGAGCCAACAAGCCAACAAGCAGCATTCCTCTGGTTTCTGCTTCAAGTTCCTGTCCCATCTCCCCTCAGTGATGGACCCTGACCAACACATCCTTTGCTCCCCTGAGCTACTCTTAGTCAGAGCCCAACTAGAACAAATAAATTAGATAAGGAAAGTGTCGTGTACTGCTGCTACTCACAAAAGGTTCATTTCTAGATCACACAACTGTACTTGCCTACTCTGTGCAGTTAGGTGTGAGAATGCAACCTGCTTCGTCCAATACTTGAAGAGAAGCAGCATTTACCACTTTCAGGTAAAAGTGTTCAAGAGCCATGTGCCGTTTTTACAGCCCATTTTCCCCTGCTGTGACAACCCTGATAGCAACTGTCCCCAGCAAAAATGTCTCCTGACACATGCCCCAGACTCCACAGATTTGCATAAATGGAACAACCATTTGCTGTGTTAAGCCAAAGTACCTTGAAGATTACTCTAAGCACAGACTTTGCTGACAACCACATGTCAAAAAAGCGGTGCCATTCTCTGTAGATGTGAATGATTGCCATTGCAGGTGTCTGTTAAGGACTGCTTCCTGACCAGCAGAAGACTCTTGGAATAATAATGATAGCTATCAAGGCCAGAGCTAAGCAGCACAAACTCATTACCCTGTTGCCATCATCCAATGCTTACGGTCTCTGTGGGTTCTGATGTTATTCTAGGTAATGCCCGTGCAATATTTTCTTTTGATGCTAAAACATCCGAAACACCATTTGCACTTTGAAAACATAATAATGGCTCATCATCCAACCACAGATTCATATGAATAGTCCCACTTATAGAATTCTTCTCTTTACAGTTGTCAGGGGGAGAAAGGGGTTGAGCAAAAATTGTTATCTGTAGGTTATAAGCAAAATAAGCCTGTCTCAGAAAGACACCGTGTGTGTTGTGTGTGTGCGAGATCATATGTGTGTGTGACCTGAGAGCAGAAGGCAGATTGCTTGGGGTGAGGAAGAGGATCAGTAAGAGGGTGCTGAAGGGGAATATGAGCAAAATCCAGTGGCACGTGTGCTTGAAATCTCATAAACAAACACACTGTGCACTTACTAAAAGTTAATAAAACAATGTGGATGAAGCCCCCCACCCATCTCAGAGCTAAATGGTCTGAATTTATATTTATACAGATTAATTTGCCAGCTTCCGGTGATTTTGAAGATGCTTGGCTAACTTCCCATGCCATCACTTCTCCTTCATTTCATGTGGGAAGTTACTCCAGTTCCTGAACTCTTGGCCTAGAAAGTGATGGATGAGGAACAGGAAACGCTACCCCAATGGAAACTGGAAAAACCGCAGAAGTCGGATGGCTGCATTCTGACTTCTTTCTGTTTTCTGTGTAGAGCTGGTCATGAAAGACTTCTCTGACCTGCCTCCCCAGAAAGCAAGTCACAAGAGCCCCATGTGGCAGGTGTCCTGCCTTATGCCCTTATGCCTTAAGACAGACACAGGTGGGCCAAGAACAATATGAAAAAAGGTCCTGCTAGAACACTTCACTACTCTTCAGCCCACTAGGCCCAGCAATACGGGTTTCCTGGGTGACCTGCCCTATCATGCTCTTATTCCCTTCACACAGTCTCTCACTGAATGAGGAACAAGGCTGGCAAGCCACAGTGATCCTCCTGTCTCTGTGCCCCTCTGCCTGGGGCATATACTGGGGATATAGGCATGGCCGGTTTTTTACATGGGGACTGGGATCTGAACTCAAGTCCTCACACTTGTACAACAAGTGCTCTTAACCAGAAAGCCATATCTCCAGTCCCCTCTCTGTTTCTTTGAGTCTTCATTTTTAAGGGCTGCTCTCATGTGATAAATAGGCGAAATATCTCGCTCTGCTTTAAAACGTATTACATTTATGTGTGCGTGCGCGCATGCAGGGAGGTCAGAAGACAACATGTAGGAGCTGGTTCTGCTCTTCCACTGCGTTGAGTCCTGGGCATGAAATCAGGATGTCAGGCTTGATGACAAGCTCCTTTACCTACTGACCCATTTGCTTGGCCCAACACACAGACACTCTTTTAAAATTGAGCAAAGGAGCTAAACAGCCATAGCTGACTTTGGCTCAGATCCAACTGGTCTACATTATTTTGGGTTTGCTCTGGTTGTTAATAGCCCCTCTTGTCTCCCAAAATTTTCCCTTTCTGGTACAACTGACAGTCTGTCCTCCAAAGATCTGTCGTGCTCATTGCCTTCCATAGCACCCTCTAATCTATGCACCATTTGTACCCTGTGATGATCTGAATTTATAGACCCTTTTGGTAAATCAAGGGAGTCAGTTGAGTCACTGCACCCAGACTACAGCTTTACACAGTGTTTCTGCTCTCCTGCCTTCATTTTGCTGCACTCAGCACATGTTGAGCCGGGAAGAATGAAACTGTAATGAGTCCTGTGTGAAGCTGTTGGGCTGCTGGGCACGGATTCACCTGTGCACAGCCTTGCCTTCCATCTGACAGCCGCATTTAAAGTACTGCGCTAAAGTGGCTGCGACACTCAGCGTGGCATCTGTAACACCCTCCTTCTTACATTCATTCAGAAATTCAGGATACATACTGTGTCATGCACAGCTTCAGGTGGGCCCTCAGTATGGGCGCGCGGGTTTCGCGTAGCGCCAGCTGCTGGCTGGCGCCTGTCTCTCGCCTGCCGCTGGGGCGGGTCCCGTGCGCCGTGTTGCTGAGGGTCTCTGCGGCTACTGGATGCTGGTGACTCTACTGGTCACTGCGCTTCCAGGCGTGTTCCGTTCCATGCTACTGGGCACTCCCTCTAGGTTCAAGATACGTCGGCAGCCAGGTCATGAGGGGAGGCGTGGGAACAGCGAAAGCAGGGTCTTTGCGAGTCGTTGTTTACAAAGGGACAGACTGAATTGTACTCCCGAGAGACTGAATCATAGGCAGTAAGACACAGAACTCAGCTCAGTACAGCTCCTTTATTCAGTGACTCAGCTCGGCTCCAGGTCTTAGTGATTCAGCGCCGATTAATTAGGGAGAAACCAGGGTATTTATAGTGTGGGGGCAGTAGCAAAAGCCTTAGTTGATAGGTGCTTTGTAGGATGCCCCATTTACATGTGGTGGTGGGCTTCCACCAGGCTGCCAGACATTGCCTGATTATCACACAGGAAAAACCTGGCAGTTTCTGTGCCAGAGGCCATGTTTTTGGTAGGGCATCTGTGGCAGCCACTTCAAAAGGTGAGTCAGGAAGAGGGCAAGGAAGGCATCCAGCTGAGAAAGGGAGTCTCTGCATATGAACGCTGAGCCGACTTGTGGCTATCTGGACATGTAGAGACTGCTACCTTAGACAGGAGGGGTCCCCAACACCTCAGGAGGTGAGCTATGCTGTGTAGTAGTCCCAGTAGTGGTCCAGCCAGCCAGACTTCTCATTCAAGCTCTGGGAGATTTCACGGCCTCAGGTGAAGGCACGGGGGTGGGGGAGGGGGAACGACAAGACACAACACGACACAACACACGACACAGCACAGCAACACTGACACTGGACAGGACAGGACACACAACAAAATGCTGGAGCAAACGTTTTTTGACTCAAAGCTTTGCGTACTTGCCTAAAGATGTGTTTTCATGCTTGATTTTGGCTTTGGGATTCATATGCAAAACATGCTAGCTCTTTCATATTCATCGTGTAGTTGATTAATGATCTGGTACTGTCAGGGAAGTAAGATCCCCTAAGAGATTTGGTCCCGAGACACGAATTAAAATATGGAATTATTAAACATATTAAAATATGTTTAATTTCCAATGTAAGTTAGCTTTGCAATATTTCTACACTATGTTATGCTTGTACTCTTGGGCCTAGACTTTGATTTCGCCTTTGGTTTTTACTTCACATCAGAATATTTTTGTATTAGTCACTCTTTTGTTGCTGTGATAAAACACCCTGACCAAAGTAACTTATTGAAGGAAGAGTTTATTGGGCTTAGAGTTCCAGAGGGAGAAGAAAGATTCTACCCACACAGGGAAGGCATGGCGGCAGGGGTGACCCGGGCGAGTGGAAAGCTGCTCTTGCGTCTTCAAGAATGTGCAGGAAGCAGAGAGAGTGAAACCGCAGGTGTGGCAAGGCTCTGAACTCTCAAAGCCCACCCCCAGTGACATCCTCCAGCTGGACCACACCTCCTGAAGGTTCTATGACCCTCCCCACACAGCACTGCCAACTGACCACCTAGTCAAGTACTCAAGCCTATGGGACGCATCTCATCTAAACCACCACAATTTTATTATCCAAGGGAGAATTGTAAAAATTCCTTAGACTTGAAGCCGGTAGAGTGGAGATATGCTGATAGTGAACCTTCAACAGTTCCTTATCTTAAGAGCTGAGCGAGCAGAGTGGTTAAGGTGAAAGCTGATGCCAAACTTCCTTAGCTCAAACTCTGGCTTCTCTTCTTACTAGTCATGAGCTCTTGAGCCAATCACCCTGCATCATTTTGCCTAAGCAATCTTAGAGGATAGCTACAATTCCTTTATAGGCTTGTGGCAGATACACACTAAAGAAAAGAATCTGTGGGAAGTTCTTCCATCTAATAGAGCAAGCATTTGATAAGTTAGGTTGTTACCCTGGTTAAATAAAAACAGAGTGAGATGGCCTAAAGTCAGCTGAACAAGCAGTTTTGAATAAAAGTAATTGTGAATAGCCAAACTACTTTTGGCAATTCAAACACCTACTAAATATATTTTCACAAACTTTACTTATTATTCCTTTTTTCTTGTTTTTTTTTTTCTCAGAAACTTCATACGAAAAGAGGTTATGGAATAAGAGGCTTGTTATAGAGTGTTACAAAATAGACGTGTGTGTATGTGTGTGTATTGCCTGCATGTATGTAACTGCAACCATGTTGTACAATGCCCACGGAGGTCAGAAGAAGGTGTTGGATTCCCCTAGAACTGGAGCTATAGTTATTAGCTAGCATGTGGGTGCTGGGACTTGAACCTTGTCCTCTTCAAGAACAGTCAGTGCTCTGAACCGCTGAGCCACCTCTCCACCCCAAGATATACCTTTCAAATGGAAGCACTCATGTTTGGTTTTCCACCTTCTTGAATATTCAGTGATAATCTGTATTGATACTTTATGTTCTGTAACACGGGGAGTAATTCTATTTTGGCTGAGATAATCTTATAGCACATCTCTGGTTTTTGTCAATAAATAACGGGAATCCCCTCCCCCAAATATTCAAAGTATTTCCAGGATGTACTGCTGTCTTCAATGGAAACCATCATACAAACTGTAAAATCAGCTAAGTTGGTGATGATTGTTAGAGAATGAAAAAGAGAAAGAGAAAAGGATAAAAGAAAAAGATTAGAACAAACAAAAATAAAAATATCAAACTATATTTTACCTTGTAAAGCTAAGAATTGTTTTTATTGTTTCTGATCACTATTTTACACACGTGGTTTTTGATTAAAAAAATGACTGGTTCTTTGAGATTTTTCATGGGTTGGATATAGGGCCTGTTAGGGTTCCAAATAGCAGCACCCCCCCCTCCCCAACAGGGACCTACAGACTTTGGAGCCTGGAAAAGGGAACTTAGCTGATAAGCACCTTGACCTTTGAGGTTAAGAAGAACAAAATCTGCTGAGAAACAGCCTGACTTTCTTCTGACATCCAAAGATAAGATAAGCAGATTTCCTCTTATCTTAAGAGGGAACCTGCTTCCCCCTCCCTGATTTCTCCCCCAAACATTCCCCCATTCCACACCCTAAAGCCCCCATATGTAAAGTCCCAGCTCACAACCTGTGGGCTGACATCTTTCCCTTCGCAGACATCTTTCCCTCCCTGTCTCCCTTCCCTTCCCTTCCCTTCCCTTCCCTTCCCTTCCCCTTCCCTCCGCTGACATCTTTCCCTTCCCCAAGGAAAGGTGCCCCATGCGAAATCTGTATCCCGCTGAGAATTCCATCTGTGCCTTGGTGCCTTCCTCCATCCACCTGCTCGCTTGCTCCCGCCCATTCTCTACCTATCAGGGCCGTATAATACTTTTATTTATTTATTTGCAATTTTACTTATTTATTTATTTTTATTTTTACGTGTATGAGTGCTTTGTCTGCATGTATGTAAGTGTATCACATGTTTGCAATGTCCATGGAGGCCAGAAGAGGGTAGTGGATCTCCTAGAACTAGAGTTGTAGACATTTGTTAGCTGTCATGTGGGTGCTGGGAACTGAACCTGGGTCCTCTGCAAGTGCAGCCAGTGCTTTTATCTGATGAGTCATTGTTCCACCCAATATGTAACACTTTTAATTCAAAGGTTCAGTGCAGTAGCATAAGGAAAGAAATCACTGAAGAAGGAATTTAAGGACAATGCTCACTTAGTATGTTTAAACTGTTCCCACAGGAGAAAACTTACCAGAGTTATTCACTTAGAGCTGCAACACTAAAATTAAGTGCTGGCTATAGAGCACTTTCTGTTTCCTTCCCTTGTCTAACCTCTTTTATACTTCAAAAATAGACTCAGAGATTCAAGTCAGGCACATAGAAAGATGCTCTAACTTCATTAGCAATCAAGGAAACGCAAATCAAAACCACAATGAGATGCTACTTTCACACACTGAAAAGGCAGACATTAAAAATTCTGGGGCTACCCAGCGATCACTATGATGTAAGGCAAGGACTGTTGTGCAGAAACATGTAACTATTTTGGACGTTGACCTGGCATTATGTGGATCCCTTTTTGCCCAGCACTTCTCTTAATTTAGATTTCAGAAAAATTCTTGCATAGGTAGGAGGAGGCCCTGGTTTGCCTTGCTCTGACCAAAAGCAACTTGGGAAAGAAAGGGTTTATTACAGCGAACAGCTCATGGCTCATCATTAAGGGAAACCAAGGAAGGAATAGAGGCAGTAAGTGGAGGAACGCTGCTTTCTGGCTTGCTTCCCTTGGCTTGCTCAGTTATTTTTCTTTTTTTAAAAAAAAAAATTTATCTATTTTTGGTGTATGTGTGTATTGCCTGTATGTAGGTAAGTACACCTGTGTTGTGCAATGTCCAAAGAGGACAGAAGAGGGCATTGGATCCCCTGGAACTGGAGTTATAGACAGTTGTTAGCTGCCATGTCGGTGCTGGGATTCGAACCCCAGTCTTCTTCAAGAACAGCCAGTGTTCTTAACCGCTGAGCCATCTCTCAAGCCCCTCAGTTGTTTTCCTAATACAGCTCACGCCCACCTACCTAGAAATGGCACCACTCACAGTGGGCTGGGCCCTCCTATATTAATTAGTAATTAATGCCCCACAGGTATGCCCACAAGCCAGTCTGATGAAGGAACTCATTCAGTTGAGGTTCCTCTTTCCAGGTATCTCTAGTTAGTGCCAAGTAACAGTAATCAGATTCATAGAGACACAAAACAGAAAGTTGAGGCCAGGGAGAGAGGAACACCAGGAGTTAGTATGCAGAGACAACTTTGGAAGAAGGAAAATTTCTGGAGTTTGGTGCTGTAACAATGTGCATACATTTAACAATATTGAATGACACACTTAGAAGTTGTTGCAATGATAAATTATATCTTATGTATGTTTTGCTACAATTTAAAACTTGTTAAGTTAAAAAAATTATGCCAAAGTCAGGAATGGTGGCACACTCCTTTAATCCCAGTACTCAGGAGGCAGAAGCAAGCAGATCTCTGTGAGATGGAGGCCAGCCCTGGTCTGAATAGTGAATTTCAGACCGGCTGAGGCTACAGGGAGACCCTTTCTCAAAAAACAACAATCAAAATTATAGTAGAATATATAGGCATATATATATATATATCACAAATAACTGTATTTGTGCCATATAAAATTCTTAGGGGTGCTAACGTGGTAAAGTTATGGTAAAGTGATGTGATGAACCACCAGGAAACACACAGGGTCTGCAATCATGACATCATGACAGCTACAGTCTGACCCTCACATTGGGTACCACACGCTATAGTTTGATGCTTGTGCATGTATAATACATGGATTTTATAAATATGTGACCTTTCCCAAGGTACAAAATCATGATCTAAATGTCGGAACTGAACTTGGTATGATTGATACCCCCAAGTTCCAGGTTAGAAAGTCTTCCTGTTTTCAGTACAGCTCCCGATCTGGTCAAAACTGGAACTTACGTGCAGCCTATTGAACAAAACATGAATAGCCACCAGTATTTTCTTAGACTTCCTTAGTAACAACAAGGGCTGGCACCAGAACAAACAACCATACCACAGATGCGTGGGAAGTTCCTCTCTCCAGTTACTATTAGCCTAATCCAGAAAAGGATTCTACTTGTAAAAGAGGAGAAACTGAAGACCCCCCACTGCCCCCCTAAACCTTTTTCTGGAAACAATTTAAAATTGTTAACAATTAAAAATATAATGGCATGCTAGATTATGTTTAGAGTGATTTTCTTTTATAGAAATGTACAGATCTTCTCCTATTTTCCTGGTTCCATATAGAACAGTGATCTGGCCTCATGTAAATAGAAACTAAAAAATTGTATCCAGGGTTGGTAAGATGACTCCTTAGGTAAAGGTGCTTGCTGCAAAGCCTGATGACCTGAGTTTGATCCTCAGAACCCACATGTTCAAAGGAGAATGGACTCCTACAAGTTGTCCTCTGACCTTCACATGTATGCCATGGCAGGAACACATATGCATGCATGCACATACACACAGTAAGTTAAATAAACAAATAAATAAAATTTGTACCCAATTATCATTCCAAACTCAGAGAAGGCTGCGGAGCATGTAATACTCACAATAACTGGGCAGCTTTTAGTTCCCTCCGTTTCACACCGTGCCCATGGGTCTGACTAGGAACACCTTCCCATACCAAAGTGTTTTGATCACCTCAGTCCTGCTCTGCAGTCCATCAAGCCCAAGGATGTTTATAGTTTCTAACCTCAGCCTCAGTCACCATCAGAGCTGGCCAGCCAAGCCGTATGTTCAACATCCTTCTGAGGACAGTGGGTGTCAACAGAGCCTGGGGACAGTTCAGTCTGGAGCCAAGAGGTGAGGCAGAGACTGAAAAGGAAAACTCAAACCAATATTTGATAGTGGGTTCATTCTTTTAAAAATATGCATTTATTTTTATTTGGGGGGCCCATGGAAGGCAGAGTACAACTATCTGGAGTTGAGTCTGTCTTTCCATCATGTGGGCTCTGGACCGCCAACTCAGGTTATCAGGCTTTACCCACTGGGCCACCTTGCCAGTCCAAGAGAGACAATTCTAATGACTCCAGACAACGCAGACCTCAGTTGCAGATAAAGGAACAAAAGGGTTTTATTTTGATCTATAGAGTGAGTGCCAAAGACGTTGACAGGAACCTCAGGATCACAGGCCTGGTTTGAAGTCACTTCCAAGCTGCTTCTGTTAATAGGGAATGTCACTTAAACGCTTGTTATCCTCAAAAACACATTGTAGTAAACAAGTCTAGCTGCACGAACACCCAGGGAGCTTTGCGTGCTTACTATTCAGAAACTCACCATCTATTTCCAAACCATTAAGGAAGTACAGCATTGTCTCCTTCTACCACTGAATTTAGCACAACTGTCTCTAAATGGTGAAAGGCCACCAACTTAAACTTCCAAAAAGCCTTCTTGTTCGATAGAGCTTCTAACCTCCGGACCTTACTCACTCACCCTTAATTATACCATCATTGTAAAAAGGTCTGTTTTTACTTTATTCAACTTTGTAAAATCAAACAAAATGTAAGTCTTAGAAAACCCTAAGAATTAAAAAATATAGCCCATAAGAGAACATATCTGAAGCTTAGAAAAGACAAGTATATAACACATTTTTCCTCAAATAAACTGCTGTAGAAGTAAAATATGAGTATTTTTGAAAATTATTCCTTTAAGTCTTCACTATAATTCTCCGTTGTTATACTAGGCCACAGCTGTGAAGCCAAAGCACAGAGAGTTAATGAAGAATGAAATAGTCCTGGACTGATCAGCAGCAAGACCTGGATCCACAGCCCGAGGCTAGGACATTATAGCCACATGATGGCTTCCTTGGGTGAGCTGAGGATGGAGCAAAGGGGAAGAAACACAACAAGACAGAGCCAGTGCTAATGGGGAAGAGGGGGACAAAGTCCATCAGAAGTTCTTTATACTGAATGAAACAAAATCTAAAGATGTATCTAATGCTAATTGGATTGTGCGGATGGTGATTATGAAGTATCAAAACCCATAAAAGTCATTTGGAAAATAGATAAAAATGATCCTGTAAATGCAATGTGAAAATATGAGACCACTGCCTTTGATTATTCCTCCCCTTCTTAAAGAGACTTTAATACCGTGTCCTGTTTCCTGCCCCGTAAGTCAGCCAGAAGAAATGGGGCATCATTTCCTTTACTGCCTGGTCATGGCTTGTTAATGATGATATTACATATCATAAATTGTGGGTTCTTTTAGTTTTATCAAAATTCCCAAGCAAAACATCTTTTCTTTGGTTTTTAATATATAACAAATGAGCCTCTCAAAAGAATGATTCTTCAATAAAATTTGCAAGTAGGCCATCATATGAAAAGACATTTAGCAAAATAAACAAGGCACACTGTGCAAATTGTCTACGAGATTTCTCTTCCCTGGAGGAAGCAACAGCTGATGCTTAATGCATGTCATTAATAATCCTTAATTCAAAGGCTGCTTCTGTCACTTTTGAGGCCAAGGTTAGTCAGCAGACTCCTGGTCCCAAGGCAAGCAGACACTGAGCTTATTATGAAAGATGACTCACTTGGCTATCCCAGATGAACCACAAACCCCAACAAGGTTCCTGATGTCTGCCCTTGGGGACTAGAAACAGCTTTCTAGCCTCCTCTAATGATTCCATTCCAATTGGTTAGAAGAAACCAGACTAAAGGAAAAGGAAAATCTCATAAAAGTATTTATTGCTTAAACATTACCTGTGTTCTCACCAAAGGAACCTCTTATTACCCAAGAAAGCAATATTTAAAAGGCAATACTCAATTAAACAGCCATTAAAGTCTTTAACTATGATTTTTCTCTTCAGATTTTGATTTGTTATTGAGGTGAATAACATACACTTTCAAGACATTCAACAACAGAGACATACAGATTACAGATACATGTGCCAACATCTAAGTGTTAGTAGCAAGACAATGAGTCTTTCTATAAGAAACAGTATATTTTAAAATGAAATGGAGATCTTTTTTTAAAGGTTAAAAACTCATTCAATTTTATGTCTTACAGGTCTTATACTGAGTTCAATATTATATAACTGTATTAATTAAACAGCGAACCTAAAAATTTTATAGCCACTTTTGAAGATGTATCTTTGCTCTGGAAACTGTTATTATGTTAAAGCTGTAATGAAAAGCTTCGTCTAAAAAATCTTTTTAAAATATTTTAAAAAAAGATACCTGTTACAAAGTTAGACAGCTTGACAGGGTTTAGCAGCCTCAGAGGCCATAAAGGATGAACCTTCCCTCATGGTGGCTGTGGACCTCACCTCCTATCTCCATGGTAACTAACGAGAAAGGGAGAGATTACAACTGCCCTTTCTCATGCCTTATGCAAACGGGGAGGTATCAGGGCTGGGTTGAGGCCCATTAAAGGCAATCTACTTTTTCTCAGTCAAAAGAATGGAATCTGGGGCTGAAGAGATGGCTCAGCAGTTAAGAGCACTGACTGCTCTTGCAGAAGACCCAGGTGAGATTCCTAGCACCCATATGGCAGCTAACAACTGTCTGTAACCCCAGTTCCAGGGGATCCCATGTCCTCTGCTGACCACCACAGGTATTGCATGACACGGGCATACATACATGCAGGCATAACACTCATACACATAACATCTAAATAATAAATAAAATACATTTAAAAAAAGAATAGAATCTGAGTTCTACCTCTGGCCCTAAATGAAGACATGATGTTATGATCTGCCCCAAAGATTACATTACATACTATCGGCTCCTCCATTAAGAGTTAATCACTCTGGGCTTGTCATTCATCTGGCCAGGGGACAAACCCACAGGAAAGCCAATTCACTTAAGGAGATAGGAGGAAAAGTATCCCCTTATACTGAGATAAGGTGCTTATACGTCACAGAAGCCTCTCTAGCATGCTTTCCCTGACATCTTGGGCTTTCTCAATCCTTCTCCAAAGGCTCCCTTCCCTTCCTCTGTGAAGTGGGCTGCTGAACTCCATTGCTGAACATGCCTGCTGTCTCTTATGGATGCTAACATTATCAAAAGTCCATACTTTCTTCTTCTCCATCTCCTCCAGGCAGCCACCATGATTCACAGCTTGCTGCCCTGTAGCTTTCCTCACAAATAAAGTACAATGCTCCAAGGCTTCCTTCTGAGTCTGTTTTTAGTTCTTTATCAGTACACGTAAGAACTCAGAAAAGTGAACTTGTTTTGTTTCCCTGGTAGCAATAACATACAAAACACATGGTATTTGCTACAGAGTAACAAATTCATGAATATACATGTATGAATTTTGTGGGGACCTAGATGGCCCTGCAAAAATGGCGCCGAGAGGAAGTAAGCAGGGCATGCCTGGCTTGTCTCGAAGATCATCAGATTGGATGCCGGTCCTTCCGCACCCCTGGGCGGCGCGTGATCAGCACGTGATCATTGTTGATGCCTATGGGACCCTGCCCATGTGGCAGGTTGACCTTTAAGCTGATTGGGTGCATTCGGGGGAGGGGGTTTCCGAGGGGATTTCCAAACTGCGGTTTTTGCCTATATAAGCTCTGTGACACCTGTAATAAATGAGTTCCTGCTTGACAAGACTCCATGTCGTGTCTGATTGTCCTCGCGAGGAGGGCTGGCGAAACGGACGGATGGCGCGCTCACCTTTCCCTGACCCCCATTGTGGCGGGTCCCTCCGGGGTGTGACCTTGGGGCAGGCCCCCGCAACTGACGCCCAACATGGAGCATGAAGAGAGGGCCTAGATCAGTCAGGGCTAAGCGAGCTCCAAGGTGAGTGATACAGGAAAAGATGGGTAACAGCAACAGTAAGCCTGAGGACCCGGCGCTTAAAGCACTGAGATACATGCTGAAGAGTTGGGGTCTGGAATTAACAGACCAGAGTGCACTGAGGGTGTGGGGGGATGCCCTGCACTTGGTCCCTTGATTGCCCACCAGCAATCTGTTTACGTGGGATGTCTGGGACCGGGTTGAAAGGCTCACTCGGCAACCAGAGACTCACCTCGGGGTGGACCCTCCATTGGGATTCTACCCCACTATCTCTGACCTGAAGTCATGCTTTAGGGTTGGGAGCCCAGCACCCCCAGAGCCAGAGCCCAAAAGGGCTGACCCCTGCTCTGACGATTGGGTCAGGTTTGACAAAGAGAGGAGCCAGGTGACAAAACCAAAACCAAAAGCCACCACAGGTGCTTGTGCTACCGAGGAGGTGGGGGGGCCACATGTAAAATGGCCATCATGGCTGGAGGAGGAGCGTCCTACCTCCCCCTCAGGCCCCTTCAAATGCCCAGAAAAGAAATGGAAGCCCATGGGGTACAAGGGAGAGAGGGCAAAACTGAAACAGAAACCCCCTGCGGGTGCCCGCACTTTTGCAAGTCCTCTGCCGCTCCCGGAGGGACCGCCTGCAGAATGGCCGCCATGGACAGGGATGGAGCTCCTTGCCCCCCCCCCCAAGTGCCCCCTGAGCACCTGGAAGGAAAGGGAGAGTCCACACGGGGTAAGGAAAAGGAGGATGAACCACCAGCATATCCCAGGGCTAGTAAGCTGCAGGGGGTGGTAGAGGAGTTCCCGGTCAGGGTAAACCCTGAAGGCAATCTCCCCGCCCCCTGGTACCCCTGGGATGCTAAAGATTTAAAGGAGTTAAAAAAGGCCGTGGCTGAGGATGGACCCAATTCGCCTTGGGTGGCTTGGCCCACCATCCCTGTACTGCTAAGGACTGGCTGGACCTCATGAAAGCCATCCTCCCAAGCCCCATGTTTATTAAATGGTGCGCCTTCTTTAAGGAGGAGTGCCGAGTTCAGGCAGAAAGGAATTTGGCTGCCAACACCCCTCCCCCCAGTCCCTATTACCTTTGGGATGCTGTCAGGTACTGCTGATCAGTATTCTACAAGGGCACAACAGGTGGCCATCACTGCACCCTATACAGATCAAGTGAGAGCCCTGGGGCTATCCGCCTGGAGAAAGTTGGATGAGGGACCCACAGAGGCTCCAACTGTGGGGATCACACAAAACCCTAATGAGCCCCTTCATGAGTTTGTGGACAGGGTGGAGAGGAGCCTATGGCATAAGCTTCCCCCTGGCCAACTGAGGGAACAGTTTACTGAGCTATTAATATGGGATGGGATGAACTCCGATAATAAATTGGCCTGAGCTGGACTTAGGGACAAGTCCGTGGGAAGATGGATAGTGGCTGCTAAGGATGTGGGGACTCAGACACACCAGGCCAGGGCCATGGAGGCAGCCTTACAGTCCCACACGGAGGCACTGACCTCCACCTTGTCACAAATATTCTTGGCATCAGCAGGGGTTGGGGAACCACAATTAGGAAAAGGGGGGCCAGAGAGAGTGGGGGCCAATGCTTTGGTTATGGTCAGTCCAGACATTTTAAAAGAGACTGCCCAGAAAAGGGTAACAGGCCCAGACCCATGAGGAGAGGGCCTGATGGGGCCCCAACCACACCGTGCCCTCGGTGCCGTAAGGGATTCCATTGGAAAAAAGACTGTAGGTCTCGGTTTGACATTGAAGGGAAGCCTTTAAACTAAATGAGGGGTATCCTCTAGCCCCGTCATCCCAAGGAGGCATGAGATGCAGCCCCCTATTGGGTCAGGCCCAGCGCCCTGCCCTGCTGTCCAGTTTTAACCCCCGTCTGCAGGCTAATTGGACAGTCCCCATAGTCACAGGCATGAGGCCCAAGATGGATATACTCATAGATGGAAAGAGGTTTCAATGCTTAATTGACACCGGGGCTGATAAAACCATCCTCTGGAAGGAGGCAGTCCCGCAGCATTGGACTTTGGTTCCAGGGCCCCAGATCCTGGGCATGGGAGGCAACACCACATCAGAGGAAGTTAAAAAGTGGCTCTGCCAGCAGGACGCCAATGGGGCCAAGGGAGAAGTGCGGCCACAGGGCTATCAAGCAACCTTATGGGACAGGGCATCTTGGGGGATGCCTAGGCCTTCATCATCACTGATAATAAGGCCTTTTTAGATGATATAATGGATGAGGAGAAAGCAGAGAGGGAGTTCACTCCTCCCACTAGAGGGTTGCCTAATCTCCAAAATTATTGAGGAGAGCCCCCCAAGTCCTGAGGATTCACCCCCAATTCTAGAGGCCACTGTTCCTCCGGTTCCGGCCACCATAAATGGGTCTCATAAATGGGTCAGCTCCTTCTGTTCTCTCCCCTGGAAGGACCCAGCTCTTCCTCTGAAAGCCCCTGCCAGACACCTGTACGGTGTTTATTGATGGGGGCCAGTATGGGGTCGCTGTAGTGATCTATTCCAAGAAAAATGTCGAGCCGCAGGGATTTTCATATCAGTGAAGTGAATCGGCCCAGTTTAAAGAACTCATGGCTGTTGTCCTGGCCTTAAGTAAAGTAAAGGAACCCATAAACTTATTCACTGATAGCTTGTATGTGGCTAACCTCCTCCCAGGGCTTTTGGGCTCGTATATCTGATTAGATAAAAACCCCATCACTCCTTTAATGATACAGGCTTGTACCCCCCTCCAGCAATGAGAACATCCGCTTTTTATCCAACACCTTAGAGAACACCAACATCTGCCTGGGTTTCTATCACTAGGCAATGCCGAAGCAGATAAGTTGGCCTCTACCCAGCTCATGTCAGCCAATATATCCCCAGCCCAAGATTTACATGAGCTCACCCATGTCATTTGGTGAGGACTCCACAAAATATTTCCTCATGTACCTATTGCTGATCTAAAGAAAATTGTTCAAACTTGCAAATCTTGCCAACCCCTCCTCCAGGTGCCCCCATTACAGCCCCCGGGGGTAAACCCCAGAGGCCTCAAACCCAACACTCTTAGGCAGACTGATGTCATACATTTCCCTCCCTTTGGTAAACTCAAATACATATTTGTCTCTATTGATACATATTTACATGCATGTTGGGCTACAGCCCACATGGGGGAAAGGGCCAAACATACTCAAAGTCACTTCCTCCAATGCTTTGCCACTCTGAGCTTACCCCACAGGATTAAAACAGATAATGGGCCATGCTTTGCGAGCCAGAGCTTACATGAATTTTTCAAACAATGGAATGTCCAACATAGTACTGGAATCCCTTACAATCCCCAAGCCCAAGCAATTGTAGAACGCAATCACCAATGTATAAAATCACAATTAAAAAACAAAAAGGGGGAGGCAGCCCCCATCAGCAACTACTCATAGCCCTGTTTGCTATCAATATTCTCAATTTTCAAAAAAAAAAATCAGAATCAAAATTCCAAAAAGATTGGGGCAAGCAAGAACAATGCCCCGAGGTGCGGATATGCTGGAAGGACCCCATTATGGGGCAATGGAGAGGCCCAGACCCATTGCTAACCATGGGTCGAGGCTTTGGCTGTGTCTACCCTTACAGAAGATTCAAACCTCATATGGGTGCCTGCTAAGAATCTTAAATTGTATAATCAAAGGGAAGATGACCCTGACCAATCAGAACCAATAGAAAACAATGACTAAATGATAAGTTCAATAGGCCACTAATTGGCATAATGATCCATGAACAGAGGTTCATGAGGCAAAATTCCTCTTTTATTTACAGGGCTGCAATGAATAGGCCTTGGTGGAGATTGTTGGTGGTTTTTATGGCCATGGGAGTTATAGCTGGATCTCTGTTCATCATCATCATGGTCTTCTGGGATTTGTGTGTAAGGATAGCATACACCAACAGCACCAATTAAGGGTTTTAATTCCTCTCATAGATCCAAAATGTCAAGAGAATGGAGGCTAGTAATGGTGTTGATATGGACCCTCATGACCCAAGGGACAGTCATGAACCAAAACAATTGACATGGATGGTCACGTCAGGGCATGGGGACACTGTGTTCCAAATAACCAAAGAGGTGGCTCTATGGACATGGTGGCCCGACCTCTACATGGACATCTGTGACCTTGCAGCAGGGACATGGGATATCCCCGAATACACCCCTGGGGACCCTGAGCCTGAATTCAAAGAGAGTGTGACAAAAAACGATGCCCTTCTATGGAGCTGGGGGGCTGGGGTTATGGGTGTAGCCATCCTGTCCTGAGATCAAAGATCAGAAAACCACCCTTTTACATATGTCCTGGGACTGGGAGGATATGCACGAAGGCCCATCAATGTGGGGGAGGAGGTGACTTCTACTGTGCAGCCTGGGGATGTGAGATGACAGGGAATTTCCCCTGGATGAGTGGCAGGTCGCCTGACCTTATATATGTCATTCCAAATCATATCAGGTCAGGCCTGATGGACATAGGCAGGTGCTCCACAGGGTTCAGCAGCATGCCCATGGGAGATTGGACAGGGCTGGGAGGTCCATGTGAACAGTTTTGCTGTAATCTGTTAAAAGTCAGATTTACAGACTCAGGAAAAAAGGATAAAGGATGGCTACAGGGTAAAATTTGGGAGCTCCGTTTCTATGTAGATGGATATGATCAGGGAGTCACCTTCAACATTAGGCTAAAGGTATCAGAGCCAACAAGGGTCGTTGGGTCAAATAAAGCCTTAGCCCTGGGGGCCCCTAGGACATACCTGACCATTTCACATAATGCTACTATCCCAGGAGATGGGGACAGTGGAAATATCATGCACCAAAGATCGCACCCCGTAGGGAATGAGGAAAACCCCCTTCTTCAAATCTTGAGGCATGCATATCTGCTTCTTAACTCCTCTGACCCATCCAAAGCATCCACCTGCTGGCTCTGTTATGGCACAGCCCCTCCCCTTTTATGAGGGGATTGCAACAACAGGAAGCTATGACATCCAGGAGAACTCCTAAAAATGTAGATGGCAGTCCAAGGCTTCCCTGACCTTGCAACAGGTCACGGGCAGGGGCCTATGTGTAGGTAACCCACCACAGGCCCTCCAAGACCTCTGTAATCATACCAAGGCCCCTGGTAATAAAATACCATTGGGTTCCGTGTACCGGGGAATGTTACTTGGTGGGCTTACAGTATGGGCCTGACCCCATGTGTCAATTTACAAGTCCTTAACCTCAGTAAGGACTACTGTGTCATGGTCCACTTGGTTCCTCAACTCATTTATCACTAAGATGAAGATCTTCTGGATTCCCTTGAGGGGATGCTCTCACAGGTCAGGCGGGTCTTATCCTGGGGGCTGGGCTTCTTGGGGCAGGAACTGGGATCGCCTCCTTAGCCTGGCAGGGGCAACAATATTCTAACCTTAGGGTCGCTATTGATGTTGACATTGAGAGACTGGAAAACTAAATTTCCCATACGCAGGAGTCCCTCTCCTCCCTAGATGAAATGGTTTTACAAAACTGCAGGGCACTAGACCTGATTTACCTCCAGCAAGGAAGGTTATGTGTCACCCTAGGGTAGGAGTGCTGCTTTTATATAGACCATTCTGGAGAAGTAAAGGACTTGACGGCCAAAGCGTGGGAAGGGCTAGCAAAGAGGAAAAAGGCCAGGGAAAACAAACAGTGTTGGTTGGAATCCTGGTTCAGTTCTTCTCCCTGGCTGACTACCTTAGTTTCCACCATATTGGGCCCTGTACTATCCTTTGGGCCATGCATCTTGAACTGCCTAGTAAGGTTCTTCAAAATGAAATAAATGATGTACAGGCATTTACCCTCAGGCTCCAATACTGACCTGTGCCCCACTACCCTTGAACTGTCATGAGGGAGATCGTTATGACTGCCTTGACTTGCTAATTAATGCTTGCCCTTGAGTGTTTTGCCAGGTTACAACAGCAGAAGAACCCATGAGACCACTATGACTGCCCCTCCTCTCTATTATAACCACCCTGGAAACAATACCCCCTCCGGTTGTCTATGCACAGCTAATTTAAATGGGCGAGACTAGAATCATTATGGGCTGGCATTATCCATACAGCTGCCCTTAAATCATGACGCATTTTTAGCCAAGGATGGGTAAGATGTCCTATTACAAGCACTCCCAAGACAGGACATGCACATGGCCAGGTGCATGGTCCAATGACGGGCAAGGCTTGCTCAGGGGTGACACAACCTAAGACAGGCAAAATGCACAAGATTAGAGGAAGGAGATAGCCATCTCTCCTCAGGGAGCTGTCTATGAGATGGGTAACCCATGAAATAAAATCAGTCCGGCCTTATAAGATAAAAATAAAAAGGAGGAGATGTGGGGACCTAGATGGCCCTGCAAAAATGGTGCCAAGAGGAAGTAAGCAGGGTGCAGCCTGGCTTGTCCTGAAGATCATCAGATTGGATGCCGGTCCTTCTGCACCCCTGGGTGGCATATGATCAGCATGTGATCATTGTTGATGCCTATGGGACTCTGCCCATGTGGCAGGTTGACCTTTAAGCTGATTGGGTGCATTCAGGGGAAGGGGTTTCTGAGGGGATTTTCGGACTGCGGTTTTTGCCTATATAAGCTCTGTGACACCTGTAATAAATGAGTTCCTGCTTGACTAGACTCCCTGTCACGTCTGATTGTCCTTGGCGAGGAGGGTTGGCGAAACGGGCGGACAGCATGCCTACCTTTCCCCGACCCCCATCGTGGCAGGTCCCTCCAGGGCAGGACCTTGGGGCAGACCCCCGCAGCATATGTTATTTAAGAGAAAAACTGACATGTACTAACATAAAAATTTAGAAATACTGTATAGAAATAACCTTCAGAGTTTTATAAGGTGAGTTTATTTCTACTCTGAAAAACATCACGAATTATTTATTTTTTATTCACTTTTAAATTAAATTTTTTATGTGTATGAGTGTATTGCTTGCATGTATGTAAGTGCACCCAAGTTGTGCAATGCCCACAGAGGTCAGAAGAGGATGTCAGATCCCTGGAAAAGGAGTTGCAGATGACTATTAGTTGCCATGTAGGTGCTGGGAACCAAACCAGGTTCTCGGCTAGAGCAGCCAGTGCTCTTAACCACTGAACCATTTCTCCAGTCCCCACAAATTATTTATCTTAACAAAACATATAAACATACATTTTAAGTAAGTTCTTTCTGTAGTTTTTCAACTTTAAAAGGAAACAAAAGTTCTGAGGGAAATAAATTTTCTATTTAATAAGGTATAAAAATTAATAGTCTTGAGAACAGAAAAATACTTTAAAAAGTAATTAAATAAGAAAAATCGAACACCTGACATTAAGAAATAAAAAGATGAAAGGAATATATAAAAAGAAATTAAGGACTTCAAGGGGACCTTCTTACATAAGCAACTAGATGAGACCTGTGAGACAAAGCTCTCCAGGCAGTGGTCTCCAGGAACACAGGAGTGTGACCCTCAGAGGCTCTCATGAGCCAAGTCCTATGGTTACCTTGGAATTCCACCTGGAGACAAGTTCCTGACTCTGCACAAGGGGTTGAGGTCCCAGCAAAGCACAGCAGTTTTGGCCTGAGCAGGCAAAGATCACTTTGAGATAGGTGAAGTCTCTGAAACCTGGATAACTGGCGGGTGGAGCACTGCCAGAGCATGTGGGGGAAATGAGGTCTAAGCACGTGCTTTACAGAACTCTTTTTTGTATATTTCTTATTAAATTTTTGTATATTTCATACTGAACATCTTAATCATCTTTATTTCCCCCTTTCCCATTCACACCCTCCCATAGCTCCCCCACCAGATTTCATCCATTCAGTTATTTATGCTGAGGCCTATCCAGTCAAATGAGTGTACTCAGAAGTCCTCAGTGCAAGTCAGCCTGTCTAGAGTCTCTCCCTTAAAGAAGATCCACTGTCCCTTACCTAGCAGTGATCAACTGCCAATTGTTCTTTGGCTAAGGTTGGGACCTGCGGCACATTTCCCCAGTCCTATGCTGGGTTTTTGTCTGCTTGAGTTTACATGGGTCTTGTGTATGCTGATACCACTGCTATAGGTTCATATGAGCAAGGTCCCAGGAGCCTGTAAGACTCTGTTTCATATGGTTACGCACATCCTCCCCTGACTCTTACAATCTTTCTGCTCCCTATTCCACAACAGTCCCTGAGTCCTGGGAGGGTGAAATTTAATATAGGAGTCATGTCCAGGAACCCACACTCTGCAGACTCTTATTCTCTATGCTTCGGCCATTTGTGATCTTTTGTGTTCATTGTCCTCTGTGGCATGGAGGAGTTTGTTGATGAGAGTTGAGAGATGGATTAGTAGTCTCTCTACCTCTGTTCCACTATGTTCCATAAGCCTTAGGTATAGAAGTTCCATTGTAGATGTGTCACTTAGGGATGGGCATCTCACAGACACATAATCTCTGTGTGTGACCAGTTGTAGAGTTCTGTGATCGTCTCCATCTGTTGCAGAAAGAAGTTTCTTGGTGAGTGATGACTGATGTACTAGTCTGTAAATACATATTTTGCACATAGTAAGAAATTACATTTGTCTAGGGATGTGACAGCTTTAGGGTTTTCTCTAAGATCTATGATCTCACCAGCTATGCTATGTGCATTTGTTTACAATGCTATGTTTACAATACCACACATGGCTTCCTTCCTTCCTTCCTTCCTTCCTTCCTTCCTTCCTTCCTTCCTTCCTTCCTTCCTCCCTTCCTTCCTCCCTTCCTTTCTTTTTTACAAAAATGAAATTATGTTATAAAAACATCAGTGAAAGGAATATTTTCAAAGAAGTGTGATTTAGAGATTTAAAAACAAACACTCTTCTTCCTCGGGCATTTCAACAATGTGTTTTCTGCATTTACATTTTGCTTAAACATAAAACACTTATGTAACACTTCAAAATTTTTAAGAAATACTCTGACATACTTTATTGCAAGCAATGCTATTAGGCTGTCATCATTTTATGTTTTTACAGTTGAAAACTGATCCCAAACATTAAACCATTAAAGGGTATCCTCAAGGTAAGAAAGCTACATAATGCCAATTTCAAGTGTAAAATCTTGAATCCTGACTCCTTGTCTGTTTACCTGCCAAATACATTTGGTCCTCCATATCTGCAGGTTCTCCATCTACGTATTAAAACAACTCTTGATCCAAAATATTTTCAAAATAACCTCGGGTCTGTACTGAACATGTTCAGACTTTTTCTTTGACATTATTCCCTAAACAATCTAACACATCAACATAGCATGGACATTTGCACCAGGTATTATAGGTAAATTAGAGATGATGTCAAGCATATGTGAGGATACACACAGGCTGTATGTAAATACCATGCCATGTTCTAGGAGGGACTGGAGCCTGATACTGTATGGCTAGAGACACTGTAACGGTGAAGGCTATGTCAAAAGAGTTCTCAAATATCTTACATAATGGACAGACTTACAGGATAAGATATGATGGAAAATTTATTCTCTACCACTACAACAGCTGCAGAATTGATTCAAAAGGTCAGAGTGACTAAAATATTAGCTAATAATTTCTCTGAAGGGACCTAGTCAGCATACCAGCACTCCTGTGTTCACTGCACCACCATCCACAATAATCAAGATATGAGATTGGCCTAGGTGCCCATCATCAGATGACTAGACAAACCAAATGTTATAACACATAATGAAGGTTATTAGGCCATGAAGAAGAACGAAATGATGCCAGTTGCAGGGAGATGGATGGAAGTAGAAGCATCTTGCTAATGGAAATAGCCCCGAGTCAGAAAGAAAAATGTCACATTTTGTAATAGTTCATATTTATCTAGTATCAACTATATTCGACATATTGTGTAATATATGGACTTAATATATGTGACTGACATGGAAGTAGATGGGGGCTATTTGGGGAGGAAGGGACTCTCAGTGGGAGGGTGGAAAGTAGAGGGTAATGTAGGACAAATATGGGCAAAGAGGAATCATGTTCATGGATCTCCACAATGAAACCCATTATTTTGCATCCTTGCTAAAAGAAATAACAAAAAGCACTTGTAAAATATAATAAAGATCACCACCAACCAGCAGTCCAAACCAGGGCATTCGTAACAGAAGTCGTGTCTTTTCAGAGAATGAACACTTCTAAACGAACCTGAATGTGAACTTTCCTCCATTCAGCAGTGCTTGATTGGGAGTCCTTTGCCTTTCAGTGGTTAAGCATCAACACACACAACTCCTCTCTCTGCTGCACCCTAGTGAGCATGTTAAAAATAAAAGGCCTTTTCCAAAAGCCAGCTGCTCTCCCAGCAGATGCCCTTACTGAAGGGGCTCCAGGTCTATAACTGCCACAACTACTTCTGCAATTACTTCTCCAGAGCACACTTAACACAGAGCTTCTGTCTTTCAGGAAGGGCTTTATCTGAAAAGCAACTCTCTGCTAGGGTCAGGACGATATGGACAGGTGACAACCCTTTTGAATGCATAGGATAAAATAGACTTTCAAAGGAATGTGCTTGTAGAAAAAAAAAAAAAAAAAAAGTGCTTCCTGACCCAAATGTGAAGACATCTATTTTATCATTTACACAGTGAGCAGTAAGGGATGCGTGGCTGCCAGAGTTCAAGGAGGGTAGGTCAGTCAGTACAGTGCTAGCTATTTTCTTTGTCTTGTTATTCTTTGTGATGCATGGGTGGATGGTAAACTGGAGCCAACATCAGGATCGTTACTTTTTTACTAACAACTGCCTCCCCGTAGTTGAGTGTGAACATCTCAACTACGCTCACACCCAGGGCTGAAGTAGAAATACACCTGAGTGCATTTCCAGGAGCAAACAACACTTCCCCTCTGTGAAGTGATTCTGCGAAGTAAGTGTTATGTCTGGGCACTTTTGGTTCTACAAATAATCCACTAAACTTGGAGCATTTGTTCCTATGCCAATGATTTGAAAGACAGCTCAGTTTAAAACGGATGATGTTCATGGGTTATACTAGCACACAGATTCAAACAGAGGTACGCTCAAACAGAGTTATGCTGGAAGAAAAACGGGTGTAAAGTCTTACTTCCATCTTTTTTCTATTGTCCCATCATTTACGATCTAATAAAACACAGTTGCTAGCTGATGACACTGTGTGTGGCTCTGTTCTGTTCAGCTCCATAGATATTTATCAAGTACCTCCTTAGTGGTACATGCTGAAGATGCAAAGCTGAAGGAGGCTCTTTGTCTGGATTGCATAGGTCACATCTGCAAACCAGCTGGAGAGAAGAGCATTTGTCATCCCAGTTTACTCACTGAATGGCTGCCTTCTGGGACTTCCCCAGGGAGTGAGGTCTCCCAGCTCCTCTCCATTACTGGCCCAACACAGGTTAGCTTAGCTGCACTAAGGATATGTATATGGGGTAGGGGGTACTGACCAAATGGTGCAATGTTTCCGTTATGTAGACGAGTAGGTTCGCATGGCAATAGCATGTCAGCATATCGTGGGTGGCTGCTGGTTCCTCTCCCCATCTTAAAATACACGATTTTTATTTACAAAGTTAGAGTGTCTGTGAACTATAAAACTCCAAGGACATTTAGTTTCTTGGTGAGAAGGATTAGCAATGCTCCCTCCAAATGCAGCCATTCCAAGGCACCAGGACAGAACTGTGTGGCATGACCAGATGGGACAGGAGAAGAAGAGAGGTGCAGGGTGCTCCTACTTTAGGTTAAAGGTCCAGGCTATGAGTTGAGAAGTGAGTGCTGGTGATAATGACTAACTCAGAGAGAGACCCACATCTTGGGGAACAGCCTGGTGTTGCTGTTCCCAGGAACAAGATGTCAACACTCCAGGTGCAAGAACTGCCTGAAGCCGTGATGAAGGGTGATGGGTGATGGGGAAGAAGGGGGGAGGAAGGGAAGAATTCCACTAATTCCACCACGTATGAGTGCCTGTGACAGGATAGTGAGGCGATCCAAAAAACAGGAGATTATGTATTATAGCAGCTGAACATAATTTTTCTCTGGATGATGTGCTGGCTACCGGTGGGAGATAGGCTGCCCTATCTTCAAAAATAGTTTTGCTCTTGATATTATTGAACTGACAGTATATTATAGACTAAATTGGTTGAAAGGATCAAGAGGACATGAACGAAGCCTATGACTTGCCAGCTTGCTGTGCTAAGAAGGGACATGTCACGGTCACAAGACTGACAATAAAATTTTCATGACTATTTCGGGCATGGTCAGACACATCTGGACACATACAGATCACATTTTGGGGGTTTCAGAGTAATTAAGAATGGGTAAGAGAGAATACCAACCATATCACATGTCACCAGAGACAAGGCAAATTAAAACAAGGAGACAGCACCATGCACTATTAGAATAGCCAGAGCCCCGAACAGACCAGCAGCAAGTGCTAGTGAAGATATAGAGGAAATAGGACTCTTGCTCAGTACCATAGGAGTGCAAAACAGCACATCCATTTGGGAGTTACGTTGGCCATTAGTTACAAAAGTAAACATACCGTATGTAGCAGTTATGGCTCCTTAATCTTTACAATAGAGGTGAAAAGTTATGGCCATATGAAAACTAGCACCATAGCTCTATTTATAAGAGCCATCTCAGAAGAAACTGAGATATCTATCAGCACATAAATGGATAAACCGTGACACACCCAGACAATGGAATATTAGACTGCACTAAAAACAAATAAGCTAGCAAATCATGGGAAGATATGGAAGAATTCATGCTACCGAGTGACAGAAGCCAATGATGAAAGACTGTCTGATTTCAACTGCACGCATTCTGAAAATAGCAGCAGAATGAGGTCAGTGGTTGCTAGGGATATTTGGGGATGGAGGGGTGACAGGTACAGCACAGGACTTTTAGGGCATTGAAACTATTTGGCACAAAGCAACAATGGTGGATAGATATAACTACACATTTGTGAAATGTATAGAACATATAATGCCAGGAGCAAACCCCAAGATGAACTAAGGACTTCGGCTACAATGATGTGCCATTACAGGATCTCTGGTTTTTGAGAAACGTACCACTTTCATTTGATATGTTGAAGGCTATGTATGTTTGGGGGACTTTAATCTAATCTGTGAGAAATGAACTTTAGTCAAAAAGTCAATGGATGTTTTTCACTTGTACATATCTTGAGAGCAAAACAAAAAAGTTTTCATCAAAGTTTTTAAGCATTTGAATAAAATAACTGACGTGTGCCCTACCTTTGATCCAACACAATTTTGCAAGCTAGTAACCTGAGCAGTTATCTAGTTTCATGCTTCCCCCTGTTATTATCACAGATTAAGGGTGGTCAGGACATTGACTGGACCTGTAGCTCCATTCTTCCTCTGGACAATGCCTTATGCTCATTATTTCAAAGAATGAAATTGTATCACAGGATAAGAGCTGTGCCCTACGTAATAATCAAGATTCATCCTGAGAGATTCATCATTAGATGACTTTGTCACCAGATAAAGATCTTACAGTGTACTTATGCGAACCTAGATGTCTAGGTCAATCTTCCAAATGACCTCGTGATTCAGTCATGAGGCTTAGTACGCTTGAGATGCATAAGATTGCTAAGACTGCTGTTTAATGGTAAATGTTTTCATAAGACGACTACACTTACTGTCTATGCTGTGCTTTACACTGCCGGCAGCAGTAAGTAGTAGGCTTGTTTACACTGGCAACCCTCTGTGCGTGAGACTTTGTACTGTGACCCTGGGGTGTCTGCAGCATCCTTGCAATGGGGACTTTGCAGCTGCCTTATAGTCTTATAGATGATTGTCACACATGAGGTCTGTCATGGATGGAAACATTGGCATGTGCTACATACATGCTAGAATTATTTGGTTGGCTCTTGAAATGATCATAATTCAAGAAAAACACCCTCACAAGGGACCCAGGTTCAATTCCCAGCACCCACAAGGAGGCTAACAACCATCTGTAACTCCATTTCCAGAGGATTTAACCTCTGTGGGCATTGCACGACACGGGTGCACTCACCTAATATAGGTGATACACTCATACACATAAATTAAAAACAATAAATAATTTTTTCAAAAAAGAAAAATGCCCTCATTTGCCTTTGAAGGTTGATTTGTGTTTTTAAAAACTGAATGGTAAGCTGGGTGTGGTGGCACATGCCTTTAATCCCAGTACTTGGGAGGCAGAAGCAGGTGGATCTCTGTGAGTTCAGGGCCAGCCTGGTCTGCATAGTGAGTTCCAGGCCAGCTGGGGCTACAGGGAGACCCTGTTTCAAAAAGACCAAAAAAAATAAAATAAACCAACTGGATGGTGAACCACATCAGCGGTATTATAATACAAAGCATTCTAGGGAAAAAGGAAGTGTGGCTCATCTTGCTGGAGAAATCCATCCTGAAAGTACCAGCTTCCCCAACACAATTAACAATTGCTCTGTCTCCTCACTTCTGCTCAAAGTTTCATGAAGTGTTTTCCCATTGATCAACAAATCATGGCATTAGCCATAGTTTTTATCCTTGAACACATTTCCACAAGGACTGACAAATGTTTTCCAATCTCTAGACACCTCACAAAAGAAGAGGATTTATAAACACACATTGACCCAAAGGGAAACAGCTGACATCACAGCCTTTAACAGCTTAGGCAGGGTGCGTGGGAGTGCCTCCTCCCAACCTTGTTCACTGCCTTGAGTTGTAAATGTGGATTTTAAACTTTTTTTTCTTTTCTTTGTTATAACACTTGATTTTGCAATAGCTAATTAATCAGTAGATGAACATATGTCAATAAAATCGGTACAAACTGCTTTCAGATGCTCTGCCAAACAAAACAAAACAGAATTCAAATGGGAGGGAACGCTGAGCTGTGGTTTCCAACCAGCATTCTGCACACTTCCAAGGTGAATTTTGAAAACTTTTCCTACCTCCATGGTCTTCCAGCATCCACTGAGTCCTAGTTCCCATTCAGCCATTTCCCTCTAGGAACCATACTAAGTGAAGTAACACAGACTCAGAAAAACAAACCATGTATGTCCTCCCTCATATGTGGATCGTAGCACCAAATCCTTAAAAGTGAGTATGTATCCAGACATAACTACAGGAGCCAGGATAATGAAAAGGAATCAGGGAGGCAAAGGAAAAGAAAGAATCTGAAAGAGAAGAACAGTAGGAAACAGGTGTTAATAAGGGAGATATGGATAAAAATGGGGCTATTTTAAGGGGAGCGGGGAGGGAGGTTTATACAAGGGAACTAGGGGATAAAGGGAAAGGAGTTCAAGAGAGGTGGGACCATAGGAGAAGGGTATTATTAAGGGAGAAATGGGAAAAATGGAGGCACTTTAAATGGGGAAACCATGGTGGAAGGGTTAGACAATGTGAGAGATAAATAATGTTTAGCTAGTTTTAAAAAAAAAAAGCCAGAGGGAACCATATTAATCAAACAACCTACTGAAGTAGCTTAAGGAATGTAACATATGTCTAGGCAAGGTTTATCTGAGACTGTTTGGTCTTTGACCAAGCTTTACCTACATAGCACATGGTAATTAAAAGTACCAGAATGGTAGAACTAACCTTCTTGGATGTATAACAGCCATACTTTGAGGCCTGTACTAATTTGGTCAGAGGGATTTAAAGGGCAGTATTTGCTCCTTGCCCTCCAAGGTGGACTAAGTTCTGGGGGACTATGGAGCATCTCTCACCTGTACCTGTGGTGAGTCACCTGTCCTCTTGATCAAGCAAGCCATGGAGACCTTACCAGATGGACTTGAATCAGTGTCCAGTCTACAAAGAGGAGGGTCAACACAGAGGAAACATTTCCTCCACGCTTCCAAGTGAAGCCATCCACGGTCGAGCAGGACCTTTGACTTATCTTCACATAGATGGAACTGGTAAAAGAAAGGAGCCAGGGGCTCCTCCCAAGCCCATGTGACCCCTGAGGAACAGATCCTCAGATGACCTTTGAGTAAAAATAAATTAGTTTGGGCCAACTGCATGGTCTTAAACACCCAAAAAGAAATTATAACCAAAGATGAAAGGGATCAATATAATTCTTTAAGAGATCATATGTGTACCTAAAGGCTACAGAACAAGAAACAATGCCAGACAGACAGGCGATACCTTCCTTTGAGTTATTGACCAGGGTGGCCCAGGAGACTCCCAGACAGTAACCCAGCGTAGAACTGGGAAAATGAACAGCAGACCCCACTTTTATCTAAAGAAATATTGGCAACTGCTTGCTGCTAGATGAGGCAGAGCTGATCTTCCTAAAACAAGGAATTGTAGATAGGCTGACTAGACTCAGCGGATGGACAAGCACTGGGGAATGGTTTGGGGCACTGACAACACAGTGGACAGTAATAGGGATGACAGAGTATGTGGGCTCCAGTGGGGAGGGGGGCTAGGGGAGGGTGCCACTTGGGATGTGGGTGTATAGATGAATAATATTGCTTGGTATATTTTGTTTGAAATACATACACAAAAATCAATCAATTAAAAAATGAGTTGTATTTGAGGAAGAAGCATTAAAAATTTGCTTCATGTTAATTCGTAGATGTGAAAACATTACCATTGAAATCTACCTGATGATTTTATATCCATGTTCAGATACCAAGGATCTCAGAAAGTAACCAGCTGTGACTAGCAATCATCAGATATATAGAGATTAGAGATGAATATGCAAATATCTAAGTGTTAGCTGCATGAAAAATGAATTTTTCTGTATGAAACAGTGTATTTTAAAATGAAATGGAGATCCTTTTTAAAGGTTAAAACTTCATTCAATTTTATGTCTTATAGGGTTTATACTGAGTAGAATATTGCATAACTGTATTTATTCAACTGTAAATCTAAAAATTTACAGTCAATTGTGAAAGAGATGCATCTTAGCTCTGGAAATTGTTATTGAATATGTCAATGCTGTTCTAATGAAATGCTTCTTCCAATTATGTGGTTATTAAATAAATAATTAAAAAAAAAACTTTGCAAAGTACCTTACCAGTGTCATTTGAATAATCTTTATCCTGCTCAAACATAAGGCTTGACATCCTGACTTCTTCCACTATAAAGAGTACATTTTAATCTGTTGGAATAAAAATACTACTTACTTGTATAAAAAAATAGAGGCTGGCTGTGGCCTTTAATCCCAGCACTTAGGAGGCAGAGGCAGGCAGATCTGTGAGTTCAATTTTTTTTTTTTAAAAAAAAAAAAAAAAAAAAAAAAAAAAAAAAAAAGAGGTATAAATAATTCCTCCTTGTTTACATGCAACACTGGATGTGAGCATGTAAAAATGACATTGCTTTTCATATGGGTTATTTCATAGAAATAAAGAGAAAACACAATAATGAAAGCTTTGATTACTGAGGAGGAACACGGTTTGCTTCACAAAACATCACATCTCTAGCCTAAACCAAACAGTCATCAGAACTGATGGATCTAATTAGAAACAAAGAACCAAACTGAAGGACGCGGCCAAATACTGAAACTGCGTCCCTGGGGATGATAGGTAAACTGCCATTAGGGATTTAATTTTTTTCTCTGTACAAACAGAAGGTCCTTGTAATATTTAATTTTCAGTTCTCCTACATTTGATTTTTTCACATTTTCAGGAACACATTTATATATGAAAATAGAGAATTGTTACTAACTCTGTTTTGCCATAATTCACACAGGAAAGCAATATTGTGTTCTGATGTTAGGCTGCTCTGGTTAAGGCCTATACTTAGCCTAGCAGCAAAGCCCAGGGGAGGCTGTTCAGGACTAGCTCCATAACTGTGCCCAGAGCCAACTCAGTAGGCTCATTTAGACTCCAAACTAATCTCATCTGAAGGCAAAAGAAAATAGGTTGATGGATCTTGGCTGTAGAACTTTGAGAACAAAAGTGAAGGCTTTTAACTTAATCCAAGGCATGTGCTGGTCCTCCAGACAGAGACTGCTCACAGAAGAAGACTGAGGCCACAAACTTCCCAACTGAGAAACAGAAACAAACAGGGACTTGCAGCATTCTGACCTGGTGCTCAGTACCTAGAAAAACCCAGGGGCCTTAAAAATGTCCTTTCTACTGTCTTTATATTTATTTTAAAACAACTTTGATGATGCTGCTAAAAGGAAAATTCCTTAGACCAATTAAATTTTTTGTAGAGTTTATCTGAGCAAAAAATAAAACAAATTTCATGACTCCAATAACATCTCGAACTAGAGCAGGTTCTAAGAACTCTCGCCGGTGATGCTGTCAGCCAGAATTTACAGAAAAATAGAAGTGAGGCATGGAGAGGAGTTAATTGACTACAGCTTAATCAATCAGCCAGGTAGTTGGCTATGACTTAGTTAATTGGCTACAGGCTCCCTGTAACCAACCATTCTGTTACTAAGCTTTACATTGGTTCCGTGTGTCAGGCCCACTGTAGGTACCCAGTTCACATTCCCAGCCTCCCACAAATTTTATTTAACTATGCCAAATATTATACTAAGACAGTTAAGGAAGCCAAGCACAGGAAAAACAAAACAACAGAAATCTGTTGGAATGAAAGGTCCTTAAGTCAGATAGGTCATGGGTGACTGACTCCCCATTCACACACAGCAAGTCCAAAGTGGGCTACATATAATTTTATCCAAGTCAAGCCCTTTATAAACCTGTCATCAGTCTCATATAATGCAATTTTGTCAATTGGATTTTGAGAAGTTCCTTAACTACAGTGAATTCCTTTCCAGAAATTTAGCAAAATGAAAGTGGTTTACAAGATAGGCAGAGACATGTAGCATATTGTCAATGACGTCCCCCAAACCACCAGGATGCCATGGAAGAGAAATGGTTTCATTCTGTCTTTGGCAATTTATTACTTTACAAGAGACAGATTACTGAGCTGTAGTCTAGCAATCACTAATTGTTTTTAGATGATGCACTAATACATTCATTTCATAATTGTAAGCGAAAGAATGCATACTAATGTTCAAAGCTATAGTCTTTTTTGCATAACTTAACTAATTTTAATGGGTGAAAAACATAATTAAATAGATTCAAAGTGACATTAGCTCTGGGAATGAACTTGGTTTCCTTTTATCAAAATAGACAGCTGGCTCATGCCACAAAGAATGGCCAGAGCTGGTCCTCAGCAATGTGACCCTCTGCCGACCTGCAGTGTTTAACCCGTTAAGGCCACCATCTCTCACTGTGCACCCTCCTCCCTCACTCAGCGCTCTCCCGGGCCAGCCTATGTAGTGAGGCTCATCACACTAACACACAGTTACTTTTAGCTTCACTGTAGTATACACATCTCACTGTCCTTCATTCTATTCCCCTAGCAGAAAACCCATGAACCCACCCTCATTAACTCTGACTCTCCAGACCTGTACCCCCAGAAAAGCAGCTGACTGTAGTTGGGACGCACCCATGGGGCCGCTGGTCTCACCCTGAAGCCCTGAACTGCACCATTTGAACTGCCCAGCCACTGCACCTTTCCCAACCACTTACTTACTCATGTGTGTGTATTTATTTTCTTCACATTCTTATGTCAAAGTACTGAAAGAATTAACTTAGAAAGTTTATTTAGCTCACGGTCCTGGGGCTTCCAGTTTGAGGTCTGGTGGCCTTCATAACTTGGGGCCTCTGGTGAGTGTACTGGAGGGCGATGCTGGAGTGTGTGGGTCAGAGCAAAGTGCTTCCATCACAAGCCAAGAAGCAGAGAGAAAGTGAGAGACCAGGGCTCTATGATCCCCTTCTAGGGTATACCTCCCAAGTGAACTAAGACCTTCCTACTGAGCCTCATCCCTTAAAGGTTCCACTGAGCTCCAGGAGCACTGTTTGGGGACCATCCCTTTACCTATGGGCCCTTGGTGGGGCATTCAACATCCAAAGCAAAGCAGTGTTTCATACTTTGATCTCTTCCTCCTCATCTTCCCTCTTGTTAAGGTTCAGATAGCCCCGCCCCCTCACCAACAGGGCCTCGGGGACCTCAAAAGACCCTGAGTAAAGGGAACCAAGTTGATAAGCACCTTGGTCTTTGAACTCAAGGGAAGCAGACTTTTCTCCACTGTTTGGCCAACACAGCAGGCTTCCCCTTTGATCTCTAAAGAGGGAAGTTTTAAACAGTCCCACTCTGACACTTACACCCCCCTCAACTTCAAAAAAAATATCTTCCCACCTTCTGCACCCCTCAGAAACCTCCCCCTTTAAAAGACCCCAGATCACAACCCAGGCAGACATTTTCCCTGCTGGGAAGGGAATCTGTCCCATGTGTTCCTTTGCTAATAAACTATTCTGATGGAGTTTTATCTGTGTCCTGGTGCAGTCTCCCAATCAACCGGATTCATCCATAGGTGTTGTAGCATGGGGCGGGTTGGTTTCGCGAGCCGCACTGCTGGGCGGGTCCCTGATCGGTGGGTCTGCGACTCTGCGCCAAGGCAGGCTGCCTGGCGCTGGCGACTTTGTGGATCGCTGCAAGCTGCCGGGTGGGCTGCGCCAATCTGCTGGGGGCTGGCTAGCTGCTGAACGCTCTCACTGTGCCCCGGGATGTCAGCCGCCATCCCATGAGCGCGGGGGAGGTGCAGGAATGGCCAACGCAGAAGCTTGTGAGTGGGTGTTGACAGGGGGACAGCTCCCTCCGGGAAGACTGAATCACAGGCCGGTCCCAGGCGTAGTGAAACACAGGATACAGCTCCAGGCAAGTTCAGTGATACAGCTCCGATTTATTAGGGGGAAACTAGAGAATTTATAGTGTGGTGGCAGTAGCAAAAGCCTCAGCTGATAGGTGCTCTGTAGGATGCTTTATTTAAATGAGGCAGTGGGCTTTTATCACATAGGAAAAACCTGGCAGTTTCTATGCCAGAGGTCGTGTATCTGTGGCAGCCACTTCAAAGGTGAGTCAGGAAGAGAGTAGGAGGCGCCCTGCTGGAAAGAGGAGTCTCTGCATCAAACGCCGAGCCCCTTAGGCTATCTGGACATGGAGAGACTGCGACCCAAACAGCAGGGGTCCCCAACACATAGGCTACTTTATCTGTCACCTCTTATTTGAACTTCCCAGAGAAAATTGAAGCAGATGCAGGACAGTGTCCTCCGGCACCTCATTGTGGGCATTCAGCTGCCTGAAAAGGCAGATGTCAAGCCTTCCAGCCTCCAGCCTCCTCCCCAGAGTGGCACACCATTGCTCACTGGGCCCAACCTTCTCTTCTTTGTCCTACATCATGTCTGCCCAGTACTGGATTCTTTCTAAGAGCGTACAAATGTACCAGTACCTTTCTCATTCTGAAAAAATAAAGACTCTGACCCCCAGCCCCAACCTAAGACCTGTTCTCTGCTTCCTTTTGCAGAGAAACTCACAAAAAGAATGGGATGCACTTAAAAGGATGCACACCAATCTCTTCCTTCCCAGTCTTCCTTGAATCCACCTCAGTCACACCACCATCCTGCACTGATATTGCTACGCAAGCCACCAAAGGCCTCACATGGCTAAATCCAGTGGTACAGTCTCAGTTCTCAATGAGAGGACCTCTTTGCGACATTTGGTATAGTCACCCCATCATCTTCAGTGAGCTGCACCTGGCATGAGAACCCTTCTTTCTTCTGTATTTTCCTCCAGTCTCACTGTCGTTTCTTCTCTGGCCTGGTTCTTTTTCCTCTCTGGATCCCTAGCAGGCCCTGGACTCTGTCTCATGACCTCTGTTGGTCCCTAGCCACATTCATTCTCTAAAGCACTCAGTCTACATTATGCACATGAATCATTTTGGAAGGTTCTTAAAAATACCCGCTACCAGGACATTCTAATTAAAGAAAAGTTCTTAAGGATGGAGATGGCCATTGGTGGTCTCATCTAGCCTCAGCTTTGAGTGTTGTTGAAGAACCAGTGCCTTCAACTGTGTGTCTTCATTATATAGCTTGCCCCCAAGTTGAATATCCAACCACTGACCGATGTATTCGGATCTCTAGAATTTCTAACTTCGTAACTCTAAAACAGAATTCCTAATTCTTCTCTCTCCAAACTTGCTTCTGAGGTCTTCTTCTTACCAGTGCATGATAATTCCATTCTTCAGTTACATAAACCAAAGATTTTAGAATCACTTCCAATCATTTTTCAATCATCTCCCACATTTAATGGGAAAGAAATTGCCATCATTCCTACCTCCAAAAGAGTCCAAGAACCTTTCACAGTTCAACATTTTTTTTGTAATCAAACACCACCAGTTTTTCCTAGACAGATGTACCATGGCTCAGCTCTGTGGAGTCACTGCCTAATACCAACCATTCAGCAAACCTCTCTCTGAGCACCCAGTTTAAATAGTCTTCATCACTGTGTGACTTGTCCCTATTCCTGGTTTTATTGTACTCCAGTGCATTTATCATCTGACACACTTTCACACTTTTGTTTGGAAGTCCTAGGGACTTGCACACCAGGCAGGCACTCTGCCACTGACAGGCACCCTGGCACCTCTTACATGTTTGTTATTCTCTCAGAATGTAAACCTCAAGGGGGCCTCAAACCCGAAAGGGAACCTATCACACGAACATACTACATGGACACTAAATATTAACTGATTGAATGATCAACTCTTTCATATCATAGCCTGTAATCCATCTAGAAATAAAATTAAGTAAGTGAATCAAGAGAAGCAGTTCGATACTATCTGCTGATTTGACAGAACAATTTAACAATGCTGTGGTACATAAGTATGCCTTTCCTCCAAATATCGAAGATGAAAAGCAGATCATCATGATCGTTTTCTTTTACCTCTGCAACTCAATGTCATGTGGTAACTGGGTCTTTTTGTTTCACTTAGAGTTTTCCTGCCCAGAGGGCATTTGCACAGCTTTACTGTGACAGCCAGCATCTGTGTTACCTGGTAACTTCTCTGTACTGGCTGTTGGTGCAGCTGAACCATGTGCCCCAGGCAATCCAGCTCCTGAGGTGCCTCTGCAGGAGCATACAGGAAACAGTGGAAACCCAGTGCCTTGATGAGGCTGCAAATTGGGCTTTTTGCTGTGCCCATAAATGCTCAACTATGAGCCTCCACATCACAAGATGGGTCTTTTATGTATCTGGGTTTATTCGGTATGTAACAAAACAAAGGCCAGCCAACTAAGACGATAGATTCTAAAAGCCTCTTGTATATTTGAGTGTCAGTTTATATCCATTTATTCTGAAGCTACCAGAGAAGTAACTCCTTGATTTTTAGACACAATTGTGCATATCTGACGCAGCAAAAGAAACATGGTTAACTGAAACTTATCCATATTCTCATAGGGAAACTGTAATTACTTACAGAAAAAATGTATTTACTTCTTAAGACACAGAGACAGATACACTGGTGATACAGATGTGTCAATTATAGAGTCATATCACTCACCCCATATTCAATATTTCTTGCTGTGGACAGAGTTTTCCTCATGGATAGATGATGTTAAACCGAAGGTTCAAGGGAAGACACCTAGAAAAGTTAGAAATAATAAATAAAAGTTCATATATCAGGACATAAAGAATAATTTTCTTCCTGCAGACAGAAAAACTTGTATGAGGTTAAAGTCAACAGGCAGAATGTGGTCGTGTAGATGGGGCTTCAGGCACTTTGGGCTGATCTTGCTGTGGGAAGGGCAGTGGACACTGTCTTCCAGGAGAAAGCACGGTCAACGTCTGAGAAACTTCAGTATCATGTAGAGAGGAAATGGGGCAGTGGTTCTTTGTCGGGGGAAGAAAAGGCAGCCTGATACATGAGTTTAGACAGAACCGAGTGCTAACCAGACCCAAGAGACCATCAAGTCACACTCACTCACTCATTTTTGAAATGGAGAACTCTTAAAGGTTGAAAGAAGCTGATGGGATCAAATCTCTTAGCAGCAGTGTGAGGCTTGTCTCCAGACCAGGACTTGTAGTTCCTCAGCACATGCTGCCTCTCACCCCATTCCTAGCCTGTCACAACTCATCCTTCATGGCTGTCGTCAAATCCAGTTGTAGAATTTCATGGCAATCTTGACCCCAAGCTTATGCTGCTTCAAATTAAAATTTCTATTAATAAAGTTACAATTTTCATAGTCAGGGAAAGAGAAAAAAACCACAGCACTGACTCAGATTCCAATTCAATGCTAAACAGGAGATGAGAGAGATCTTTAAGGAGGGATACTAGGCCAGAGGTGTGTGTATGGTCCATGTTTAGGGGAGAGTACAACCCAGCAATACTGACTCCAAAGCACTGCCATAAAGATAGACATATATATTTGTGATAGGGTCTTTCTGTAGCCCCAGCTGGCCTGGAACTCACTATGTAGAGACTCTGACCTCACAGAGATCCTCCTGCCACTGCCTCCCAAGTGCTGGGATTAAAGACTGTGCCACCACACCTGAAGATAAAACATATTTTAGGTCACTACTGTTCCCTATGAGCCTAGAGGTGCATTTTCAGGGGGAAAACTTAGAGCAAATTGAAACAGTCGCTCAAGTGGGGCACACTACTGTTTCTCTTGAGTAACACTGAACTCAACCAGCCAAGCTTAGATTGTATTCTTCATCTAGAACCTAATGACTCCTTTGTGTGGGGAGAGGGGAGAGGGGAGAGGAGAGAGAGAGAGAGAGAGAGAGAGAGAGAGAGAGAGAGAGAGACTAGGGATGGAATCCAAGGTCTTCAGATACTATGTGAGCACTTTACCATCGAACAATATCGTCTACTCTCGTTTTACTTTTTTTTTTTCTTTTGAGACGGTCTCACTAAGCTTGCCCAGGTTGATCTTGAACTTGCTTTGTAGTTCAGGAAAGTCTTCAACTTGTGGTCTTCATGCCTCAGCCTCCTGAGTAGCTGAAGTTCCAGGCCTCCATCACCAGGCCTGGCAGATAGTTTCTTTATAATGGTCTCCCAAAGCCATGGAATTTCCTTTCCTTTGACTGCCTCCCTCTTCTTGGGCTCCTGTCCTCTTGCTCCCTGGATTCTATAAAGAGACATGTTAGAGCATTGTTCCAGTTCCTTCTGTCCAATTATTTGTGACAGTGATCAGTACAGATGCCGAAAATAAGCTCGTAGTATTAGTGACGATGAATATTCTGGAGTCTGGCTTCATGCTGGAATCCACTGCGGGGGTCTTTTAGAATCCAAGATTTACATTTCGCTTTAAGGTTGGCTGGAGTAGGGCACCAGCATGTGATGTTTTAGAAAAGCTCTTCAAATGTTTACATAGTTAATTCAGCATAGACTGTGGAATCACAAAGGGGGTGACTTGGTTTGCACAACAATAGCATCTTAGAGGCAAAAGGTTAGAAAGCTTAGGGAGCCCCTCTTCAGTGTTGTGAGGGAACTGAAGTCCAGGAATGACGATCATGTGAGCTAAGGTTTCGGGGCTCACAGCAGCAGTGCCAGGATTCCAGGCACCTGAGCGGCTGTGAAGGGCTATCCCCTGCCATCTAAGGGAGAATTTGAAAAATAACTAAAAGACAGTGTCACCTTTGATCAGAAAATATGCGGTTGTGACAGTCAAGAGGGGAACTCCATTCCGGGATGGATTATTAGACAAATGCAGGATGATGGAAGTGGGGCTTGAGCTGTCGAAGCTAACCAGGTTAGGTGAGGCTCAGGGTGGGAACCCAACACAACCCAGCTAACATCAGTCCAGGTTGAGCGAACCACAGAAACAACCCACGACACCCTGCACATGTTCATAACATACAAGCAAAGTGTATGTCAGGTGCTTTACCTAGTCAGGTCCATACAGTGCCTGACCTGGGCCAGCTCAGTAGTGACAGGTGCTGTCACCCCACCACAATCACTATGCAAAATCCAAGGGAGTCAGAATGTGCTGGACTATGTAACAGAGATGCCTTAGAACCCAGGTAAATCCAGGTGTGTCCCTGTAACTCCAGTGCACCTACAGCAACACAAAAGGCAACAACAGGAAAATCCCCAGAAGCTCACAGGCCAACTGGCCTGGCACACACAGCAGCCAACAACAAAAGGAATCTGTCTCAAACGGGGAAAGTGAGGGCCGACCCCAGATTTTCCTCTGACCGCTGCACATGTGCCCTCATTCACACATATAAATGTACACATATGCACAGACGTGTACATCATGCATACACATGCACACAAAAAAGATACAAGTGTGAGTAGCAATAATTTTACTTAGGGTCTGTTGCTTTGGAAGGAAGTTAAGGCATAGGAAGTTATTTTTTACCGTGATTCATGGCTAAGATCACGTCCTTACCCCTGCTTCTCACTTGATTCTTGTTTCCCTTTTAAAGATTTATTTTTATCTTATGTATATGTTTGCCTGTATGCATGTTTGTGCACCAAATGCATATAATGCCTCTGAAGGCCAGAACAGGGTGCCAGACCCCCTGGAACTGGAGTTACAGATGGTTGTGAGCTACCATATGGGTGCTGGGAACTGAGCCTTGGTCCTCTGCAAGAGCAGCCAGTGCTCTTAGTCACTGAAACATCTCTCCATTCCCAAGACTGAGGACTTTGTTTTGTTTTTATTTTGTTTATTAATTTTTTAAAGACAGGGTTTCCCTGTAGCCCTAGCTGTCCTGCAACTAGGCTGGCCTTGAAGTTACAGAGAGCCACCTGCCTCTGCCTCCCAAGTGCTAGGATTAAAAGCATGCCCCACCACCCCTGGCTTGTTTTGTTTCTATGAAACAGGGTTTCATTATGTACTCTGGCTGTCCTGGAACTTGCTATGTAGAGGATGCTGCATGAACTCACAGAGCTCTGCCTGCTTCTGTTTCCCAAGTGCTGGGATCAAAGGATGAGCCACCACTCCTGACCTCTAGTTTGGTTCTGTGTGTGTGTGTGCGTGTGTGTGTGTGTGTGTGTGTGTGTGTGTGTGTGTCTTGTGCATGTTCATGTGTTCACGCACATGTGGTCTGCAGGTCAACCTCATGTGTCTACCGCTATTGCTCTCTACCAAGCTTTTTGAGACAAGGTTTCTTTAAAATATTTTATTTATTATTTTTATTTTATGTGTGTGAGTGTATTGCTTGCATGTGTGTAAGTGCACTGGTGTTGTGCAGTCCTTGAGGAATTCAGAAGAGGGCATCAAATTCCCTTGGAACTGGAGTTACAGATGATTGCTAGCCACCATGTGGGTCCTGGGAATTGAACCTGGGTCCTCTACAAGAGCAGCCAGTGCTCTTCACTGCTGAGCCATTGCTCCAATCTCTGAGACAGGTTTCTTTACAGAACCTGGAGTTTCCAGTTGGCTACACTGGCTGGCCAGTGAGCTTTGGGAATCTGCCTGCCTCCCTGCCACCCCAACCCCCTCTGTGCTGGGGTTGTAGACACACACTGCCATGCCTCACTTTTACATGGGTATGAGGATCCAAATTCAGGTCCTTGTGTGTGTGCAACAAGCACTTTGCCCACTGGGCCATCTCTCTAGCCCCTGGCTCTTATTTTCCATGTAAACACAGCCTCTGGAACGTCTACATTTCAAATTGAGTAACGTGCTGCAGCTTTGCTTGGTCCCTTACTAACACTTCATTGCAGACCATTGCTTGTCTATTCTGGGTTTATTTATTCATTCAAAGCATACTGGAAACCTGGGTTCTAAATGGAAAGGTGATACTGTTGGACATTTTTTCTTTGTGACCATACTGAATTCAGTCAATGACACTCTCTAATAATAGAAAGCATAGTTTCATTTTTAATTCTATTCTAAAAATTAAACGTCTATAAATGTACAAAAATGTCCTGCTGAACACTATCATAAAAAATCAAATGTTAGCACATTTTCCTGAACCTACCTTTCTCTCTTTCTCTCTCTCTCTGTCTCTCTCTCTGTTTTTGGATTTATGAGATCGTATCAGTATCTTTCTGTGTAGCCCAGGTTGGCTTCAAACTCATGATCCTCCTACCTCAGCCTCCTGAGGCCAGTGTGTATCACCTTTCCCACCTTTGAAGTGTTGCATCTTCACAAACCAAGGACTAGGAGAGGATTGCCACCTCGTGCAGGGTTTTGGGTGGGAACTGGGAATGAAGTGCACCTTCATTGAGCTGCCTTAGGTTGGCAGTCTTTCCACTGCACAATCAACCAGGAGGAGTCTCAAAAGACAGCCTGCCCAGTAAGACTTGGTTCTGATTGGCTGTGGACTGAAGGGGCGGAGCCTGAAGACCAGCCCTCATCAGTCAGCTTGGGGGGGGGGGGGAAAGCTACAGATGGGTAGTCTCTTGTTTGCAGTGTATGTTCTGAACTGCAGTGCAAGTGGGCTTTCTGTAGACATCAAATCCCAGCACTTGGTGAAATTACAAAGATATTATGCAAATAGATTAAAAACCCTGAGCAGGACAAATGATCTCTGTAGAAAAAGATTCCAGTAGCATTTTACATTCATTTGCATCAGATTCCTTCACTACACAGAAAGTAATCTGCAACACAGTTAAGGTTGATGGTCAAAGAGTCCTAGGTCCAAATCCCAGCTCCTTCACTGCCCACCGATGCTCTGAGTGTGAACTTTGTCACATTTTTAATCACACTGATGGTTGGCTTCCTCAAATCTACCATTGGAAAAACAAGAAATACTTCTAAGGGTAGTTACATCAAAGTAACTCCCACAAGCTCAGTTACCTGAGGGTACTGATGACATGGTATTGTAGAGCAGTTAATGCCTGGTTTTGGTGCCAAACCACTTCAGTGTGTATGTCAGTCAGTTGTTCTACTGTGGAGGTGGAAAGCTTTTGCAATGTAATGGTAATTAAGAATTATGCAACAGGAAAACTCTTGAGATAGGTATGGGGGAGGTGAGCAGGAGTCTCCCATCCTGCTTCCTGTGGTTGCCCAGGATGGAAGGAAGTCTTTGTTTTCCAAAGTTTTCACACTCCTGTAACCTTTGTGGCCATGTTACCTTGCTTAATTATCACATGTACCTTTTACTTGTCACCTATGTGCTGTTTTTTGTTTGCATTTTCCCCACACATGAGTATAAAAGCCCCCAAAACATGAGCACAAGGTCTGAGTCCTTTATTCATGGTGTCAGTTCCGCTACCATCAAATTAAACTTCCTCTCCTCACCTGACTTTGGCTGTTGGTCTCTGATTTTACCATAACATTTCTGGAGGCCCCAGCGAGAACAAGTCTCCATACCCTTCTTGGTATAGAGGCTGCCACTCCTGGACCCTACAGCCCCCTTGGACCTGGCACTGAGAAGTGTGCACCCCCAAAGAATTTCATCTTGGGGTCTCCTTCCAAGAGGCCAGAGAGAGCTGCATAGCCCCGGACTAGAGCCTCTCATCAGGTGAAGCGAGATGGAGACCCAGAATGGATGTCCAGACCAGGTAATGGGCCCCAGGTTAGACAGGTGGAAGCCGGTGCAGGCTGATCCCACTCAGGAGGCTGCATACAAAGTCTTGATGTGATTCCAAGATGGCACTGGCCTCCAGTCAGGAATGAAGGGGACCACAACTAAACCTCGATGTGATTCCGAGGTACTGGCCCCATTTAAGGTAAAACAGGAATCAGTAATCAGGCAGCAAACTGGGCCACAACTAAACTTTGATGTGATTCCAAGGTCTTGGCTTGGTTTTAGGCAGAACAGGAATTTAGTGGGAATAATTAAGGAACTGTCTTAAACTCTGAATGATTGTGTGTGAATGTGAGAGTGAAAGTAATGGTTCCACGGTCTGCGAGGCCACGGAATCTGATTGGGCCTCACCCTGCGGTTCCGCTGAGGTTGTGTAACCTAAACAGGCACTCGTGTTTGGGTGACCTAGCATGGGGATTGTACATGTGGCCCTAAGGTAAAACCTCTTAAGTCACTGAGAAGTGGCTGGCCAGGAAGGCATCTGAATGAAGGCGACTAACATTCTCCACCCCCTCCTATGCACACATTACATACATCCCAGGCACATATAAAATTTCAGATGGGCTCCTCTTAGTCCAAGTGTCAGACCCAGACTGTCCTCCAGGTTATGCTGGCCAATCTTAAACTAGGCTATATGGCATTAAGATAAAACTTTCCAAGTTAAAACTCAATGTGAAGTTGAGTGACTGATATCAGGTCATACTGGGTAAGAATCCCTGAGTCTGGATGGAGGCTACCTAAACCCTAAAACCCAGCCTCATACTTACCAGAAGAGGAGGGAGAACTTCCCCATACCTATGAGGAGATTATGGAGGAAGTGTTTTCTGATCCACCTTTAAAGGATGAGCGCCTTACATGTAAAGGACCATCCTAATCTAACTCCTTGATTTTTGTGTTTTGGATGCCCTTAGTTTTAATGGAATTATGTCCTGTGTGTCTGTGATAATTGTTTTCCATGTGTTGTTTGGTATTTCATGTAATTATGTCATGTTAATTCTCATGTGTTGAGATCTCAAGTAATTCTGTCATGTGTGTCTCTGTGATTATTGTCTTCATATGTTTCTGTCAAAACGAACTGGCCACTTCAGTTATTCTTTTCATTAGTTTATTGTGTACAAAATTATTGGTTTTATTTTTGCTTTGTTTTGGCACCCCTCATTAAAATACACGTGCAGATTTATAAATAAGGATGTTTTAATAGTATATTCAAAGGCCTTATAAATTTGGGTACCCTAAACATCTTTAAATTTATTAGACAATGTCTCTAGGTCTATTACGTGTTTCACAAAACTTTTAAATGCTACTTGTTTATATAAAACAGTATCTGAAGTAGTGATGGTGCATACCGGTAGGATATGCTGATGAGTCAGAGGCAGGCTGATCTCTTGAGTTCAAGGCTAGCCTGGTCTGCATAGTGAGTTCCAGGCCAGCTGGGGCTACAGGGAGACCCTGTCTCAAAGATTAAAAAAATAGTATCTGAGCTGGTTGTTTAAGGACCTTATTTGTTACATACCTTTTGGTTTGAGTTTGCTTTCACAGTGTTTATTTTAAGGTATCTCATTGGTTTGCTTGCTTTGGAAGTATTTTGGTTTTGACATTCTCGGTCTGGTTTGTGTTTCTTTCAGACCTCTGAAGGACTGAAAATAATTTGAAAAAAAAATTAAATTCCAGTTGATTATTGGTTTGATTTAATATGTTAACTCATCTTCAGAGCTGGAGATGAATTCTGGGACTTGTCTTCCTGTTTCATCCTTTTGGCCTTGTCCTTTGTTCTCTGTTTCCTACAGCATGGCTGTGTAGGCAGGCAGATGTGGCCTGTTTGGGGGAGGGGCACATTTCATCCCCGGAAACTGCTGGCTTAGATATGGCTCTGTATTTTTCTCTACAGACTTAAACATGAGAGTTAAAGGCAAGAGTTGCTCCAAGAGAGAAAAATACAAAGCCATAGACAAAATGGGACAACTACAATGTATTCAGAATAACTACTTAATAGACATTATTATGTTTATCTTGTAACTTTTATTCACACACTCAACAACCTCTAGACTTCTCTGAGAATTAGGTCATAACTATTCGCTACAGTGTGTCTTCTTAGATGCTAGGTAGTGAGATGATTTTGGGTTTGTTTCCTTTGCAGTCTTTCTCCCTCCCTTCTTCCTCATAGGAAGCAAAGGATTGCCCTGAGCCTGAGCTGTGCTGTCACAGACCACCAGCCCTGCAGACTTGGCATGCTGGCTCCTCTGACACTTTGTGCTGTGCTCTTGTTAGAGTATCAATAAGACCCATAAATTGAACTGTCCGGACTATAAAAAAATGTCTAGTCTATCTGGTGGAGGACCCACTTTTCCAGTCTCACTGGTCAATAACCTGGTGATAGAACCACTCCCCGGAAGGCAGTTTCTCCTTAAGTTATGCTAAATAGATGGGCGGAACACCTGGTGTATTAATTAGGTAGCGAAAATTTCCTGTCTGGAACTACCTCAGATCCCTGCACAACTTCCAGACCAGCCACAGCCATGTAGGTCTCCGTAAGTCTGTCCACTTTCCTGAACTTTTCAGGAAAGCATAATTTCTCCTTTTCTTCTTCATGCCTTTCTTACTAAACATGCTTTCTTTAAAGCTTTGGGCTGCCTCTAGCATCTTGGATTTCTTCCCTTTTTCTCTAAAGCTTCCTTCTCCCAGCCATGTGGCTGCGAGTCAGCCATGTGTCTGACCTCCATGCAGGCTCTAAGCCTGTGTTGCTTCATGATTTTCTTTCCTTCTTCCCACTATTCACCTCCTCAAGGCAGCTGCCAAGATTACCAGCTTGCCTGCCCTGAGGATTTTTCTTTAAGATTCTAATAAAGTTGTAAAAGCTTCTGTTTGGGTGTATTCTTAAATTCTTTTACGAATGAGACTAAGAACCCTCCAGGCGACCCTCTTTCTCCCAGGTTCACTCTTGTGTTTTCACCTCTCATTCTAAGTTCCTGCATGCTAGAAGAGGAAAGAGTTAACTGTAGACAGCTGTAATTGAATCATACTCATGAAAACTCTCTTCCTATACTCTTTGCTTTTGGTATTGTCAGTCTTAACTGGCCTTTAATAATAGATTGATTCTGTATTGCCTCATTAAGGCTAAATACTTCTTGTCAGCCCATTCTGGCTATGGTTAGCTTTGGGTGCAAATGAAATATATAATTCTGTTTTCCATCGCTTGTTGAGTTTAAAAGCAGTCAGAAACAAATAGAGGCACTCAAACTTTGGGTACAAGTGAAATATATAATTCTGTTTTCCATCACTTGTTGAATTTAAAAGCAGTCAGAAATATTTACTGTCTTAAAATGTAAATGATATTTCTGAAAATGCTTTCTTCAAGTGAAAGCCCTTATGTCTAGTATCAGTGTATATGACTTTGTTCAGCACAGCCATTTTGAGATGAGATTCTCATATATACACATACATAGAGATAGATAGATAGATAGATGTATATGTAAAGTACGGCTGGCTTTTAAGATTTCTTCTATATGTATCTGATCAGAATTTCTTCAAGGTAATCGGTCTTGGTTTTGAAACTGGATTGTCGTGACAGTGTGTCTAACCACAGTATTTATAATATGAGACTGTTGTGAATGTGTAGATTTATGTTTAAGGGAACAATTATTAAATAATAATTTACTAGATATCAAATTGACTTGTAAATAAGTTCTCTTGTAAATTGAAGTTGTTAAATTATAACATGGCTCCTATTAAGAATATAAATCAACTTTAAAGAATGATTGCTTCTGCTCCATGTTGCAATTTATCTCTGTGTTTAGATATGTTTTATATGAATAAACATTTTCCAAGTCTGTGTAAAACATCTCTAAACCTTTAAGGGAAACTTGGTCGTTTAAAACCTGCTTCAAGGCTTACAAGGACATCTCAAAGTTTATACATTATAATAATATATTTAAGATAATTGTTCATCTCTCTATATATGAGGTAAAATATCGGTTGGTAAATTTATTTTGCAAATGTTATTAAAAGGGTTTATTAAAGTCTGAGCAGGGTTATAGCACAGGTTTCCTTAAATGGTTATGATGGAGGTTGTGTACAAGTTGTTTCTCTTCACCTTGTATTTATACACCTTCTTTGATAGACCAATCTCTGAACTACATGAAGTAAAATATTTGAATGTTTTTGTGTTTTCTATAAGGTCTACCTGGGAACTTAAAGCACAGTGTGTTAACATGTGCTTTAACATGGACCCTCACCTGATTATCCAGCCATGTATGTAATTCTGCCGTGATTGCAAATGGTCTCCTGAATTTAAAGGGTACTATAGCAGTAAAAGATTTACATATAAAAATTAAAATAACAGGCTATTTCCAGAATAGAAGGAATAATGAAATTCAATTAAAGGTCTGAACAGGTTTACGGAGATAACAGAGTTGTTGATTTTCAGTTCATTCCTGGCTTGTACTGCACACTGGGTTACATATTTGGATGAAATGGATGCAGACAAGAATTGGGTTACCTATGGCTACTGAAAGATGTCTTTTATATTTCTCTATATTACGCAAATGTTACTTTTGGCACTTTCTTTTTTCTGCAACAAGACTAATTTGGCTCAAATTACCTGCTTGAACCAGATGTATACAATCTAGAAAAAAAGTTTTGGTGAAGCTTGGTCTGAATACTGATTAGTCTACTTCCTGTCTGTAGGTATGTGATATGATGCCTCCCTTCCTTCTGAAAACTATAAATCAGGGTTTGGGAAATTGGAAAGAAAAGGAGACTGCTTCTGTTCATGTTTATTGAGAATGTTTGGGTTTTGTTCAAACTTTATCTATATATTACACATTAATTAAAGGTACCAGGCTGGTGCAACTGACCTTCTTGGGTGGTTAATAATCATACTTAGAGGCCCATACTAATCTGGACAAAGGGACTTAAGGGACAGTTTTGTTCCTTGCCCTGGAAGGTCAACAGTGTCCCAGGGGATTATGGGAATCTCTTGATATGTCCTGTAACTGTGATGAGTCACCTGTCCTCTTGTTCAGAGAGGTCATGGAGACCCCACCAGAGGGATTCAAACTAGTGTCCAGTCTGCAAAGAGGAGGGTCAACACAGAGGAAGCATTTCCTCCATGCTTCCAAGTGAAGCCCTGGTGGAGCAGGACCTTTGACTTATCTTCAGGTCGATGGAACTGGTAAAAGAAAAGACCTAAGGAGCCAGAGGCTCCTCCCAAGCCCATGTGACCCCTGAGGACCAGATTGTTACCGAACCTTAAAGTAAAAGTAAACTGGTTTATTTGGGCCAACTGTGTGGTCTTAAACATCCAGAAGGAAAGTATAACCAAAAATTAAAGTGATCAATACATGTCTTTAAGATTCCAAAGGATTGCATTTCCCAGACATTAGACTTAAGTCCAGGTAAAATGTTAAATAGGCAATTATTTCTCAGTAGTGATTTTGTTCTTAACAGGAAAATGCTGCTCAGGTGTAAGACTTCAAATCTTGGTCTCCAATACTGTAGTGCCCACTTGCAGCTACTATTGTTCTAAAATGATGGCTAAATTTATTTTATCTCCCTGTCTAGAAGACGGATTCTAGCCACTCCAATAGCTATCAGAGTGTCTGAAAACAAAACCTGAGTTCATCCCTCTCGAGTCTAGCCTTGGTGGCCAAAAGAAAAATGAGGAGGAACTCAATAGAAGGATGCTTTTGGAAGCCCTCATCAAGAAATTTCAATGGACTTTAATATGGACATTTGAAATTTGCCGTGTTCTGATATTTTTCTGGCTCCTTGTCTAGAATTTGTAATGCTAACCATTCTTGCCTTTACTTCTCCTTCGTATCTCCCAGGCATTGGTCAAGGACTTTCTTTTCTCCCTACAGTTAAAACTTATGCAATTTGAGAGGCTTTTAGATAGACCCACTGTAGGGGTACTCCAGTTGCCACACCCTGCATCCCTGTTCAGCATGGAAGAAGCCAGAACCGTCTGCATCCTGATTCCCCATGGGAAAATTGGGTTACCTCTTCAAAGTGATTTTAAAAAAAAAGGTAAAAATTAAACAGTTTTAAAGTAAAGACTCCAAAAGAAAAATGATCAGTGTCTTTCTCAACTGAAAGCTGGAAAATTCCTTGGGTCTGCCAGTGGGCTTATTTCTAAGACTAAAGATGCCAGAACCATAAAAAAGAGGTATTCCTACTGTTTTTATGTAAATCAAACCTGCAGAGCCAAAAAAATACAAGACAGCGACTAAAAAATATAAAGGCCTAAAAAAAGGGAAATGAGTCTTTCTAAAAAAACATTACCTAAAAAACTTCAGGTCCCTGGCTAGCTTCACTAACAGAACAAGTAGTGATGGTTCTGTTAGCTTTCCTGTTAAAATCTTGGATAATAAACTCACTAAATTTATCAAAAACAAGTAGAGGCCTGCAAATGCCAGGAAACAGTCAAAAATGTCTTAATGTTCCTCTTAAATAACATAAGGGATTATGTCAATAAAGAGGAGGGGATATTGTGGAGGTGGAAAGCTTTTGCAATGTGATGGTAATTAAGAACTTGGCAACAGGAAAACTCTTAAGAGACAGGTATGGGGAGGTGAGCAGGAGTCTCCCCATCCTGTGCCCTGTGGTTGCCCAGGATGGAAGGCTTTGTTTTCCAAAGTTTTCCCATTCCTGTAACCCTTGTGGCCATATGTTACCTTGCTTAATCATCACACCTTTTAGTTAAGTACCTTTTACTTAATTGTCACCCACTTGCTGTTTTGCCTTTTGTTTGCATTTCCCCACACGAGTATAAAAAGCCCCCAAAATTTGAACACGAGGTCTGACTCTTTTATTCGTGGTGTCAGTCCTGCTAGCATCAAATTAAACTTCCTCTCCTCACCTGACTTTGGCTGTTGGTCTCTGTATTTACCATAACAGTTCCAGGTTGGTGAGATGTTTTATTTCTCTGAGCTTTGGCATAAGCATTTATAAAGTGCACATGTTAATCTTACATACTCATTGAATTGCCATAAAAATTAAGTGAATAAATGTATATAAAATGCAGCCCCTGCATAGCGTGCAGGAAGCGGTTACATAAGCCCTGGCTGTTGTCTCCTGTGGTACTGTTGTTTACCACTGCCGGATTCCTTCAGTCTGCACCTTTGGTGGTAGGAGCAGGAGGAGATTCTTTAAGGGTTAACACAATATTCAGTACCTTTATTAGCATATTTGAGGCAGAGACAGTTTAGAATGTGAAAGCATGGAATTTGAAACTCAAAATCCTCAAACCCCAGGAAATCATAATCTCCATGGCTAACTGCTGTATAGCAAAACCAGAAACAGGAAAAGAGTAGAAACATTCCAGAAATGTTTCTGCCTCCCAACACATTTTTACCCCTGGATGTAGTCAATAGCTGTCTCCTCAGCCACCTCCTCTGCCTGTGTGGGAATACGCACTTGCCCTTACCAGAGAGGGTAGTGGGTCACAGGGAACAGAAGGGAAAATCAGCCCAGAGTAATTGCTTCTTCAATGCCAGCCCAGAGATCAACAAAATATCAACAAACATTTGTTGGATAGTGAAGGGAAGAGCCAGAAACTTCCTGGTACCACCGTCCATGGAAATACTTTACAGGCATTTAAATAAGTCGCCATTTGAAATCCTTGTTTGTGGAAGATCTTTTCTTACTACAGAGTAATAATTGTGACCTCGGGGGTTATTTTTGTATGTACCGATTATCATTTGATGCTGAACTAACATGGCAACCATAATGCACATTCTTCCTTCCTTCTTCAGTTAAAAAAAAAAAAAAAAAATCCAAAACACCAACCAGCCAACAAACAAATGGCACCAGAGAGTGACTACTGAGTATAGAATCCAGGCCTAAGCTTCTCTGTGCCCTGGCCATAATCCATTTTCAGGCACCAGGGCTTTATTTCTAGTAGCAATAAATGACTTACCTCCTGACTGAGTGAGACATGCCAGCGAGTAGAGCACTGCAGTTTAGAACCCCCAACGAGTATAAGTCTTCGCAGGCCCAGAAAGCATAAATAATCATTGGAGGTCACATAGCTTGTGAGAGCATCAGGTCACCCACCTGAAACCAAGTCAGCGGACTGAAGGCCAGAGCTGCGTTTACCGGACAGATCACACTTCCCTCAGCATAGGCCTAGTATGTATTCAAGTGAATAACGATTTAGTAGTGCCAACTGTGACTCACTTTTCCTTCAAGACATATGCCATCTTCCCACTGGGAAGAGTCATCTGCTCCTCATTTAGCTGCTGGGACCACTTTTTTACAGGTAGGTGGCTGAACTGCTTTTTCAAAATATCCAAGACTTATTCTAAAACCAACATTTCACACGCACACATTATACTGAAAATGTATGTACCCTGGACTGAAAATACACTTAGAAAAATGAAGAAAAAATATTGGGCTTCCCATGGCTTAAATAAAATTTTTGTTTTTACGAAATTATGTATTACAGCGGAGAGTTTCTAATCCCTATGACAAGAGCGCCTGCAGCCATGTTTAATATTCATTCACTTTTATTCAGGCAGAAAATTGACATTAGAACAGGCCTATTTTTATAAAAGACATTCTAGATTTTCCATAGGGAAGATACATTTTCAAATATTATTCAAAAATATGTGCAGAAGGTATAACTTGTGATTTCAGATGATCATTTCTTTTTATTAACCATTACATTTAATAAGGGGCTTCTGCAAACATCCTGACAGAGCAGCAGGCCCAAGAGCTGGGAGACTGTTACTACAAAGGACAGATAGACAGCTCTTGCCAGATAGGTCATAAGAGACGGGAGGGATATTCTCTCCGAATGAATTGACAGCCATTTATTTTCTCGATAGAGAGTCTGCAGATGTTGGAAAATGTCAACCTTTAAATGGAAAAAGGAACATACCACCACATCTGATCTAGGTTGACTGCCAGGAGAGTCTTGGTTTGATAACAGATGGAGAAAATCACAAAAAATAAAATCTGTATACAAAGAGCTAGACAGATAAAGACAGTGATTTAGGCAAACTCTTTTCTTGTCCATTCTTCCCTGAGCCCTAGGCTCAGTGCCAATATGAATGGAGGGTCACCATGCTCTTGGGTTAGGGCAATCTTTACAGAGCCTCTGCTCAGCCTGTTTGCTCATCTATCTTCCAATTCTTCATGCCAAACTTGGCTTAACCAAGGAGCTGTACATCTGGGCTGTCTTCCCAGCCACTGAAAAAAGCATGTGGTCGTGAGTTATGGTGTGGGTTGAGAAAGGGCAAAAACAGTGTACAGGCCTGAGCCAGAAGGAAAGAAGGAATTGATGGAAGTGTGTCCTGGGGTTTTGCCGAGGACAAGAGCTATGCCAGGCTCTATGGTGGCACGAGGCATCTGGGTCTGCAGGAGGCAAGGGCCTGAGAATAGTGTAGATGGGCTGGAATCTCAGATGAGTAAGAAGATGGAGAGGAGCCCCAGGGAAACTTGAATGGTGTCTTCTTTCTAAATCTGGACAGACTGCAAGGTTAGATCAAGCCAGAGGCCATGGGCCAGGAGCCAGCCTGAGACAAGAAGAATTCTGCACCCTGACCCCCTGAGCTTCCACGAGGAAGCAAATTCCTTCTTCTTTGGATTAATAAGACAAAACAGGAAACATTATGTTTTATCTAGAAAAGAAAGCAATGCTAAAATAGAAATGATCTTATTAAATCTTCACCCATGTTTATTTTGGTGTTTTTAAACCAATATAGTGGAATTGCCTACACTCAACCAGGGTAGTTTTCTGTGAGGCTTGATAAACTGGACAGAACCTGGCATATTATGATAGCTGTTTGGCGAATAAGCAATGTCTATTGAGTTGAGACGATTCAATATCAGGAAGGTAACTATGTATCTCCACTAAATAACGAATATGAAAAGCAATTATAAGTAGACTCCCACAGGACTGTAGGTTTTGTGGGATAGTGCAGGTTATTTTATTTATTTTACATTTGGAACTGGGTGAAACAATTTTAAATTTGCATGTAAGAAGAGGTTTGCAAAATATTTATGAGAGAAAGTTGTTGATAAAACTTATGCTTATCAACAATAAAACTTAACGTTTCTTTCATCAGACCAACCCAGGAGCTGCCAAGTAGATCAGAAAATCCAGAAAGAGATCTGCATAGCTCTAGGAAACTGGCATGTGACAAAGTATGCTTTTAATGCATAGGAAGATGGATGGCTTTCTTAGTCTTTCTAAATTAAAATTTGATAACATTTATTAAATTTTTCTGCCACCATTGACTCACTATTTTGAGGAAAAAATAGTCTTCATTCCCCACATCAAATACAAAAATAAATTCTAGGACTGGAGAGATGGCTCAGTGGTTAAGAGCACTGGCTACTCTTGCAGAGGACCCAGGTTCAGTTCCCGGTATCCACATGGCAGCTAATAACCATTCATAACTCCAGTTCCAGGGGATTCGACACCTTCTTCTGACCTCTGAGGGCATTATACAACATGGGTGTACTTACATATATGCAGGCAATACACTCATATACATATAATAAAAATAAATAAAAAAATATTTTTAAAAATGTACTAAGTTCTAGATGCATTAAAGGTTCAAATGCTTAAGAAGTCATTAAACAAAATGAAATAGAGTTCTTAAGCAAAATAGGAATTTCTAAAGCTATAAAATGTAGAAGGCAGTTTTGACTCTAAAAATAGCTTATTAGTTACTTTTCTGTTGCTGTGATAGAAATACTATGACCAAGGGAACTTACAAAAGGTTGAGCTTATGTAGCTTAGGTTCCAGAGGGACAAGAGTCCATCATGGCGGGGAGGCATGATGGCAGAGGTGGCTGGATAGGAGCAGGAGCTAAGCTCTCACATCTTCAAGCAGGCACAGAAAACAAGAGCACGACGAGATCTAGAAAGGCTTAAGATCTCTCTAAGCCCACCCTTAGTGATGTGCTTCCTCCAGCATGGCCACACCTTCTAAGGCCTCCTATAACTGCGCCACCAACTGAAGACAAAATGTCCAAATACTTGGAGCCTATGTGGGACGTTCTCATTTAAACTTCCACAAATAGGTTTAAGAAAACATTTAGAATGTTAAATAATCCTAACAACAGGAAAAAAGATAAATAATGAATTAGAAGAAGATTACAAAACTTAGGGGTGACTGAGTTAAATTCTGTAATTTATAAGTTAGTGAGTAAGGGCATAGAAATCAATTTATAAATATGTAGGGAATATAATTCCATTCTCAAAACTCAGAAAATAAAGTCCAATAGGTTAATAAATAAATGAAGAAATGTTCGAGTTCATAAATAGGGTGGGAAATTCAAATTAAAGGTAAAACAAGGTGCCCAACTCATCCATTAGATCAGTACTAATTACACTGAGCTCCAACTGATTATGAAGAACCCTGGTTCCATTACAGGCTCTTGGTACATAGAAAGACAGATACTAAGGTCTAAAAAAAGTGATCTAATAACACTGACTTAACGTCTGCAATACACAGCATTGTTTGTGTTGATCTAATCCCCACAAAGAAATCCTTGAGACAAATCCAAAGCTCATGATTGGCTGGATAAATTATGGCACATCATATTGTTATGTAAAATGTGAAACATCAGGCAGCTTCTAAGGATGAGTTATAGTTGTAACTATTCATATGTATAGAGACTAATACCATCTTTATTGTTGATTTCTGTTTTGACACAGGTTTTCCCTTATACAACCCAACTCTCTCATGTCTCAGCTTCCTGAGTGGTGGGGTTTCAGGCATGCCTCACCATGCCCAGCTTTCTATATTATTTAAACCCTCTGAGTTTCAGCTGCCTGATTTATAAAGTGGAATAATACCTAGCTCAGGAGGCTATTGTGAGATCATGTGGGAAGGTCTTAGGCTTCCACTTGTGCTAATGCAGAGTGAATGGCTGCTTTTACTACTAGTACTGTTTTGTGGCCATTAGAGACCAGTGAGATGGGCAAGTGAGGTTTCCAAAGGACTATTAAGCAAGTTCAAGCAAAATTTGCAAAGAGCCATGAAGCGGCTTGTTGAGGAATTCAACACAGAGAGAAAGAGCTAAGGAAAGTCCCACATGAGCGCCTAGGTATGCACCTAGGAAGAAGAGGCAAGGCCAAGGACAATGGATGGAGGGTGCCTTGTAGGAAGGCATCTTGAAGTTGTTCATTGTCAAGGATGACTCTGAAGTTTGTAGATTACAATGTCTTAGTTTGTTTGTGCTGCTCTAATGGAATGCCACACCTGTGGGCAACTTCATAAAGAACAGAAATTTATGTCTTATGTTCTGGAGGCTGATAAGTCCTCCAACCCGGCCATGAATCTGATACCTGTGAGAATCTTCTTGCTACTCCCCACATGGCCAAAGGATGAAGGGAAAAAGAGGATGAAGTCTCCCACAGCAGAGGAGGAGAGTAAGCTAGCTGGGTGTTAAGAGAGGCTTCTCTGAAAGAGCCTTAATCTCATGCATCAGGGAGTAAGGCCCCGCCTCTTAATACTGTCACACTAACCACCATTGAACTATGGCTAGGGCAGTCTCAACCATCGCAGACAGAGATGCAGCTAATGGAGGACTGAAATCAGGAGTCTTGGGTGCAACAATACCTAGGGTTTATTGAATGCATCTTCCCTAAACCTTCACAGTTGTCCAAAGAAAGCATTAAGATTACTCATTTCACAGACAAAGAAACCAAAGAACAGAGGCATGAGTCAATGTGTCAGCTGACATTTCAATTTCTGGAACTGGGTTCTAAGGAGACTGAGAGAGTATGAATGGAGAAGTCAGTGCAAAAGGTTTCCAAGGGTCTAGAAAGATGAACACTAAAAACAGACAATGAATTCAATAAAAGGGGGCGGGGGTAAGGTAATGATATCCTTGTTAGGAGCTGATTTCAAAGGCTTTAAGAGTGAAGTATATAGAATAATTAAATACTGACCGTTCTTTTTCTCCTAAGGAACATCATAGCCAAGAAAAGGAAAGAGGCCAGAAGGCAGTTATAATGTTCTTTCTTCTGCTTAGAACCCCTAAAATGACTTTTTCCTTCTGTCAGAATATCATACTGTCCTTACCTTGACCAGCAAGGAACCATCTGATCTTATTCCTGTCTGCCATTTTGATCTCTTCATCTGTCATTCTTTCTGACTAGGGTCCCCACTGATGTCAATGCTGTTCTTTTTCTTTTTTTTAATTTTTACAAAAACTTTATTAAGAATTTCATACATGTACATAAGGTGTTTTGATCTAATCCATGCCCACTCCCTCCCCTCCAACATTCCTCCCTCTGAAGAGATAACCCTAAAATCTTTTAAGGACTAGATACAAGCTCCCAAATACTTTTGACATTTTTGGCCTTTGGAACAGAGTATGTTGCTAAGAGGCCCAAGGACATTTTGACTTTTAGCCAAGAAACTGGCTACATTTCTTTGGGGTCTTTTTACCCTAATTGCCTAGCCAATTCCTACCTCCTATACTTATGACACAATCCTCTGAAGGGGTTACCCAAATTGCCAATAGGGAATAGGGATGCCAACTGCTCTGGCTTTTTCCATGCTGAACAGGGACACAGGGTGAGGCAATTGGAGTACCCATTCAGTGAGTCTATCTAAAAGACTCCCAAATTGCATAACTCTTGTCTTTAAGGGAAGAAGAAAGTCCTTGAATCCTGAATAGGAGATGTGAAGGAGAAGTAAACGCAAGAGTAATTAGCATTACAAGTTCTAGACAGGGAACTAGAAAAAAGTCAGAATAGGGTAATTTTCAAATGCTCATATGAAACTCCATTGGGGTTTCTTGACAAGGACTTCCAAAAGCTTCCCTCTATTAGGTTCTTCCTCATTTTTCTTTTGTCTTCCAAGGCTGGACTAACTAGTTGGCTGGGAAGAGTGGCTGGATACTCAGGTGAGGGTCCAGTGACCCTGCTTGGCACTCCTTTAATGAATGAGCACAACCATCAGCAAGCCCAATTGTGACTATGTTTAGTGATCAGGGTCAGCCAGAGTCATGATGATGGTCGTTATTTCAGGCAGAAGGGACTGCTGTATAGCATCTTCTTTTTAAAAGCACTTGGAGTTTAAAAGGATTTGGTGGTAAGAGCCACATATGAGGGAGAACATGTGTCGTTTGTTTTTCTGAGTCTGTGTTACTTCACTTAGTATAACACTTTCTAGATCCATCCATTTACCTGCAAATTTCATTATTTCATCTTTCTTTACTGCTGAATAGAACTCCATTTTGTAAATATACCACATTTTTGTTAACCACTCATCAGTTGAGGGGCACTTAGGTTGCTTCCATCTCTTAGCTATTGTGAAAAGAGCAGCAACAAACATGGTTGTACAAGTGTCTCTACAATAGAATGAGTCCTTTGGGTTTATGTCAAGGAAGGTCATATGGTAGATTCATTTTTAGTTTTTTTTTTTTCTTTCTTTCTTTTTTTCAGAGCTGAGGACTGAACTCAGGGCCTTGTGCTTGCTAGGCAAGCGCTCTACCACTGAGCTAAATCCCCAACCCCCATTTTTAGTTTTTCTCCACACTGTTTCAAGAACACACAATGGAGGAAAGACAGCATCTTCAACAAACAGTGCTGGCAAAACTGGATATCCACCTGTAGAAGAATGAAACTAGATCCTTATCTTTCACCTTGCACAAGCGTCAACTCCAAATGATCAAAGACCTCAATGTGAAACTGGAAACCCTGAAACTATTAGAAGAAAATATTGGCAGTCACTTACAGGATATACATGTAAGAAAGGTTTTTCTAAATCAGACAGAAGTTGCTCAGGAATTAAGGTCAGCAATCAATAAGTGGGACCTCATTAAACTAAAAAGCTTCTGTACAGCCAAAGAAACAATCAAATAGTATTCTTTTTTAAAAATACATAATTTATTACTTTTATTTTATCTGTATAGGTGTATTGCTTGCATGTAGATAAGTGCACCCGTGTCATGCAGTGCCCGTGGAGGTCAGAAGAGGCTGTTGGATCCCCTGGGACTGGCAGTTGTTAGCTCCCATGTGGGTGCTTGGATTTGAACCTGGGTCTTCTGCAAGAATAGTCAGTGTTTTTAACCTCTGAGCCATCTCTCCAGCCCCTCAATGCTGTTCTTACAAACCATGAAGTCATGGTTCACTATTCCCTCAGTCTGGAATACTTGCTTCTCGGTTGTTTAATTATCTTTATTAAGATTTGTCATGTCTTCCTGTCAGAGCCTTACAGAGCCACTTATCTCAAATAGTGTTTCTATTCATGTTTTCCAAATATGTAGAGATAGAGAATGTTATGGTGTAGGTCTTAAGTGTCCTCCCTAAAATGTTCATGTGATGAATGGTACAAACTGGTGATGCTGAGATGAGACTGGGTAAAGATGATGGTAACTTCATCAATACAATGATCCGCTGATCAGTTCACACTGAATGGATTACTGTAGATAAGGCCTGGTTGGAGGAACGAGGTCATTACAGCATCTCTTGAGGGTATAGCTGTCCCTTCCATTGCCCTCTGCTTCCTGGTTGTCATTAGGTGAAGAGCCTCCTCTACCACATGCTCCTGCTCCCATGATGCTGGGTCCCACCACAGGTCAATAGCCATGGACCATGCAATGAAACTCATGAAACCCTGAGCCAAAACAAACTCTTTTAAGTCCATTTCCCTCAGCAATGCTGTCACAGTGGTTAAAAGCTAACAGAGAACAAAAACATGGTAATGAGCAGGGTAAGAAATGGGAAGGGGGTCATAGGCTTACAAACAGGAAATATAGGATGAACAGGCATGGAGAGCTAAAGTAGGAAATGAGGATCATGGCTAATAAAGTTGTACTACATACGGTGTTTATGCTAGGTAAGATTTTACCCCTTCTCACCACACACAAAAAGGCAACTATTTGAGATGCTTGAAAAACTCATCCCCTATGGTGCAGGATGAAGGTCCCTACTTCTTTGCCGATTGCTAGTTGGGAACTCCTCTAGGATCCTTACGCCATCAGCAACCTCATCAAACTGCCTCTCCTTCTTGAAGCTAGCAACAACCAGTCTGGCCTGCCTCCTGCTTCAAATTTACAACTTCTCTGTTGTCACTTCTCTGAGTCTCTGGGGAGGGCTGGAGATATAGCTCAGCGGTTAAGCACTTGCTTAGCAAGCGTATGTGATGCCTTGGGTTCAGTCCCAGCACTGTGGACAAATTAAGTCATAATTTAAGATATGTAAAGCATTTATAAAACCTACAAAATCTGCTTTTCCATATGACATAATGCATTCAGTTCCAGTGGGCATCATTAGGCAATGGCATCACTGGAAGCCCACTCTACCTTGGTCACTTCTTATAGCTCAGAAAGCAATATCATGAACTCCTGCATCTATGTAAGTACACCACATGTGTATAATGCCTGTGGAGGCCAGAAGGGGGCATTGGATCCCCTGAAACTGGAGTTATGGATGGGGGTTAGGTGCCATATGGGTGCTGGGAACTGAACCAGGGTCCTCTGCAAGAGCACACAGTGCTCTTAACTGCTGAGCCACTCTCCAGTCCCTAAAAGAACATTTTTAAAAATGTTATGTTTCTTGATTTTTATTTTGCCTAAAGAAAATTGAAATCAAATTGTAATAGTGCTTAAATGTTTTCATGGTTCACTCTACAACAATCCCTTTATCATGAATCTTTTAGAAACATATTTGAACAGTTCCAAAAATCAGATGCCTGAGTTTTTCACACACACACAAAAAAAAGTTGAATACCATCCTTGACTCCAAAATTCTACTTGTTTGACCTATTCATTCTTGTTTGGCCATGCATAAAAACAATTCCATTACCACATGTCATATTGTCATTACACGATGCGCTTTCTACAGATGGCAAGGAATTTCTGCCATTTGGAAGACAGCTGGATCATGGAAATCAAACTAAAAAGGGGACCAAAGTGAGATGGAATAACTTCCAAGTAGATTGGAGACAAGGAGTAATGATGTTAAATTATCACCTAGGAAACCAGAGGTATAAATTTTTTAAGATTTCATCATTAAAGCCACTTAGAGCTTAGTACTAAGATTAAAAACAATCCTTTTACCTCAAAGGCATCAAAGAAGAAAGTCATAAAGAATGGAGCAGCAGACAAGGGTGGGGGTTGTGGAGGCTCCCACATGTAGAGGAGGCTAAGGAAGTCATCACACAGAAGACACAGAGCTGCTGGGGTGCATCCATCCTCTGCTCACCCTGTCAAACACAAGTGATGGTCTGCATTGTGGCTAAAGATGCCACTTCTCCAATGACCCCAAGAGAGCCAGTGGGTACGCCTTTGAAATTCTACATGATTCTTTAATTCCCAAGGGAAGGTTTTCTAAGTCTGACCCTTTACAATTGCTTTTGCTGGCTGCTAAGATAAAAGCAATCCTGGTTAAGTCATTCTAGACACTTCAGTGTAAACACAGTGATCTTTTCATGAGCCTAATCAACCCATCTCTCTAAAGGTTATGCATTCGTACCATTAGAAATTCTGCAGAAGCATCTAACCTTTCCTAGCACACACACTGACTTATTCTTTGCATTGAAAGCATCACAATGTGTCATGACCAAAGGCAGTGAGGCTCAGATTTGAACTTGAACGGTTGTTCTTTAGTGGGAGAACTCCAGGTCACCTGTACCACCATGTGACCTCTACGCAGCAAGTTATCCTTGGCATATGGATAGTGAAGGGTTGGGCCATTATTATTTTTCCAAACACACTACTGACTGTGTCTATCTCACTCCAGGTTGGAAAACTAGTCAACCATCAACAATGACAATTCCATCCAAAGTTGCTCATCATCACTTCTAGAGAATTCAGCATCTATTTTTAGAAGACAGAGCTTGCAGCAGGTGTCCATCAAGGTCAATGCCAAAGACAAAGAGATGCCAGGAGCAGCACTTAACATGAGTGTTTAGAAATAGCAAAAAAGTCCTGTAGTCAGATATCCTTAATCCACGGGCTCCAGGTTTCATCCCTAACAAAGGAACTAGGGATCTGTGAGGGCAACAAGCCTCCTTGTTTTCTACTTTACACTTTCTGCCTCAAGCTGTCAAGGTGGGAAATGAGACTAAGTCACAGCAGGGAGCCAAAGGAAGAAGGGAATCTGGACTTAAGGACTGCTCAGAGAAGCACAGCTCTTGTTCCTTCTCTCTAGATCTGATCCTTTGACCAGTCCAATAGTGTTGCCTCATTTTTGAGGTCTCCTGACTTGCTCCCTTAATCTAACCAGATGGAAATATGCTTTTGATATTTATACTTATTAATTGTATTAATCTTTCCTTCAGGAGGGTTTTCAAATCATATCTATAACTTTCTTTGTAAATACATTCATATATACATAGATCTAAGTTGCTTTTCTCCTGATAAGTTATACCTGACTTTTTGAGACACTTTTACACAAAAACTCATCACTCCTTCCTCAAAGTAGAGTGAGAGCACTCATATTGAATATTATTAGACACAGCATGTTTTCTAAACCAGCAATGCATCAGAAACATAAAAAACAGATTCCTGGGTCCCAGCCCTGAGTTTCTTATTCATAGTTTATATTTAAGTGGTGGTGAGGGCTGAACTCACATGCTAGGCAGGTGCTCTACTGGTCTACGGCCCTAGCTCCAATTTCAGTATCTTTAAGGTAGACTTGACACTTGCCAAGGCAGGCTGGAAGACAGCTACTCAGAGAGGCACAGGCACTAACAAATCCATAAACTCCTTTCAATTACAGTTAAACATCATCGTTAATAATGACAGAGCTCTGATTCTGGCGATGCCTTTGTTAATTGACTGGATTCCAGCCGTTTTCCATCTCTGCTCCCCTTCTCTACCTGACCTTTCTCCTCTAATAAACAAAGTGATCTGATCTACTCTACCAGGCAAAGTGCTCAGAAGAGGCGAGCGTTTCCTGGTAGCCTGAGAAATAAAATGTACTGACCCCTGCAATCCATCCTAATTTAATAAAGCCTGGACTGTCTGAGGGCATAATTTGTTAATTGAAAGTACCATGAAATCTCATGGAAGGCAACTGTGTTTCCTGTACTCTGTGGGGTGTTGAGCCTATGAAGGTGTGCTAGACCACCTCCTTAGTGAGGACTGCAGTCGAGTAGTGAAGAGGAAAATTACCTTCTCCCTGTTTACATTTCTGCTTCTGGCTTTCCCTCCACAGTGGCATTGTCAGTTGGCATTTTTTGAAATGCATATTAAAATGATGGTGTTAGAAAGAAATAAAAGAATTGAGGCCGTGATTACTCTTTTCTATGCTATTCTGGGAGACTTGAACGAAAGTGAGGAGTTCCTAGCTCTTCAGACAAAATTACTTCAGCCTCTAATGGCCAGGCTCACTCTTGTGCTGGGGTTAATTTTGTCTAGAGGATATTAACCATGGAGTGAACCATTCTGTTTCCTCCAAAGACTGCTGAATGATCCAGCATGCTTGAACAATGAGGCACCTGTGGGTTATTCTTTTTAATTAAAAACTCCTCAATGGGATGGGCTTTCAAGCATTTATTTATTATAAATGCTAGAATTTGGTCCACCTCATTTTCCAAAGCCCAATATAAAAATTATGTTTAAAAATAGCCTCCTGGCTTGAAAGTACAATAAAAATTCACAGCAGTCTGAAAGATGGATTTATAGGTTGTTCAGATTCAGGAGGAAGCAAGTTTTCAATGTATCTCTTCTGCAGATGATGTCTATAATTTGGCAGAGGACTTCTGGGAAGACAGAGGAAAGTCAGACCATCGGTCATCAGAGCTGAGAGACAGTTACAAGAGAAAATCTTAGCTGTCTAGGGAATGAGAGGGGAAACCAACAGAGCTGGGAGGAGAGTAAAACACAGCAAGAACAACTGTTAAACCGCTGGTGAGGGATAAAGCTCAGCTTTGGAAACTATCCTGATAACAACTTCCAGACTGTTTCTCAGGATTAAAGAAAGGCCTATATGCCAGGTGTTGATGCAAAGGCATAACTCAAAGGGGATAGGAGATAGTTTATTCTGGAGCCCAATATGAGTGACCATGGCCCTGGAACACAGATTCAGGTTATCCCAAATTCCATGTTCCAGTGTAGTAACAGTAACATTACATTTTCATAGTAACAGAACAAAAAAAATTAAATCAAGACACTTTTCAAATATATTGGTGGATACATTCAATAGGCAGGTCATAGTAAAGCAAGGGATTTCCTACTATGGGTCTGAGATGCTATCTGATGACATTCTTAGCTTTTTGGTTGGTGAGACCTGGTGGTCTGCTAAGTTAATACATTTTATTAGTCACAAGAATGTTAATTCATAAACAGAGGTAGGCAAGGTGTGGCTATTTATGGGGTTAAAGATGTCCCCAGATGATTTGTGAATAGGCTCTGGATCTGCAACATTCCAGACTCTCCATAGTCATTAAAGTGTTTATCAGTGGTCAGTCTTGCAGCTCAGGATTCAAGAGTTCTTTCTGGAACCTTCTTTCATAAAGGTGATATCAAAGCAAGTGCTTTCCCCTGTCTCAACACAGACACAGGGTCCTTGCCCCAAAGACAAAGTGAACAGAGATCAAGTCTCAGGAAATGGCTGCTATTTGTTCAGATGAAGCCTCTCTTCATCTGAATCTGAATGGATGGAGGATTAGATTCTTTTGCACCCTTGTGACCTAAATATCAGTAGAAACAGCTTAAGGGAGGATAGGCTTATTTTGGCTCACAGTTCAAGAAGTTTCAGTCTATCATGGTGGTGGAAAGGCAGGTGGCGCTCAGGGCAGGGAGTGTGCTGTAACGGCTCTTCACACTGTACAGACTGGGAGGCAGAGAACCCATGGGGAACCAGTTGTAGGGGCAAACATCCTCCCCCCTCAGAACATGAGCCTGAGGGCCACATTTTATATCCAAACCATAACATGACAACATGTGTGAACAAGAATTGGTTCACAGAAAAGGTAATGCCCATCTCATTTCCAACGGCAGTCCCTGTTACTAAAGATTAATATATATACTTGTGGTTTCCATTGACCAAATGTTATCAACAATATGAAAAAGCTTTTTTATTCAATGGTTCTACCAACATAGCATGCTATGAAAGCTATGTTAATAAACAGTTTTATGTTATTTTATTTATCCATTTAGTCATTCAATACATTAATTTTTATTACATTTTAGTGTGTGTGTGTATACCCATCATGTGTATCAAGGTCAGAGGGCAACTTGAAGAACTTAGTTCTTTCTGCCCATCTTGTGGGTCTCAGGGAAAATGGTCATAATTCCTGTTCTAGTAAAGCATACAATTTATTGATGGAGGGAGGCATTAAGTTAATAACTAAGAGAAATACATAATTGCAAAGTATGACATATTTTTCAGGATGAGCTAAATTATGCTGTGGCCACACAATCTCAACCTCTCACTGCTTTGCAACAAAGGTATATTTCTTGTTTTTATAAAAACTGCAATATAGAATCATGTGACACTCTAGGGAAGACAGTAATTATCTTCCAAATGACAGCTCAATATATATTGGGAAGTAAAAGCAAAAGGACATGGAGATGTTTGGATATGTGGAGTGAGGGAGAAGGTGAAGGTAAGGATGATCACTGATTTGTCAAAGCACATGGAAGATGGTCCACTCACTAGAACATGAAACATTATGATTTCATGTGTGTTCTGTGTGCACTGAGTTCAGTTTTAGGAAAATAGATTTTTTTAGGTTCATTTAAGACATTTGTTGATGTAGCCACCAGTGAGTTATCCATGATCTAGTGGATAGCTCCACATCCATCCATGTGGGCAAACTCAGTAGGTCACAAAACAAAACCAAGAATAAAACAGGAAGACAGAATAGTGGTAGGAGGACTTGTTGGGAAGGGAGATAAGAGAGTGTTGGGGGTGTCACCAGAATGCATTATATACATGTGAAATTGTCAAAGGATACATTAATTTTTAAAAGAGCATTCAGATTGTTAAGGTTCAGATAGCCCTGCCCCCTCACCAACAGGATCTCAAGGACTTCTCAAGCTCCTGAGAAAAGGGAACCTAGCTGATAAGCACCCTGATCTTTGAAGTCAAGAGAAGCAGACTTTTTTCTACTGTTTGGCCAACACAGCAGGCTTCCCCTTTGATCTCTAAAGAGGACAGGTTTTTACAGGCCCACTCTCCCACTTCTCCCCCTCCAACCTTAAAAAAAAAAAATCTTCCTGCCTTCTGCAGGAAGCAGAAGCCTCCCCCCTTAAAAGACCCCAGCTCACAACCCAGGGCAGGCATTTTCCCTGCCCAGAAGGGAATCTGTCCCATGTGTTCCTTTGCTAATAAACTCTGCTTTCTCCTGATCAACCCTATTCATCATACGGCTACTTTTTATCTATCACAGATGGAGATGCTAAGTGGGCAGTTTTGGTTCCACAGTGATATCCAGCTGGAGACTTAAGAATTGGAGATTCCGAGAAAATGGAAGGACACTGAAGGCAGAAGCCTGGGTCAGGCTTTCTATTGCAAGGCTATGGGATGGCATGAGAGAACTCAGGGGACCCCAAACGTACATTAGCATATTTTCCAGGCAACACTGTAAAGGCGGCAATCAGAGAGCTAGCGAGAGCCAGGAGAGTATGACATTGTGAAACTCAGAAGACAGACTTTCAAACACAAATAGTCAACATCACAAAATGCTGCTGAAGTATTAAGGAACATGGGAACAAGGGCTGTATTTTAGATGTGATGGAACAGCCGTGAATAGCTCTGCAGGGTACATTTTAATGGGAAAAGCTATATCTTGAGTAGGCTGAAGGACAGAAAAAGGCACTATTTAAAGATGACTGGAGGGATAATGCAGAGGGTAAGGATGCATGCTGTGCGGACATGAGGACCTGGTTTGATTCTCCAGCACCTACATAAAAAACTGGGAATGGCTCTGTGAGTACCTGTCATCCCAGTGCATGATGGGTGGGAGACAGGAGGATCTCTGGCTGCCTGTCTAGCTCCAGGTTCAGTGAGAGACAGGTCTGAAGAGAATGAGTGACAGAGCAGGATACCCTGTGATCTCCTCAGGCTCCATATGCATCCAACCCACCACCACCTTCTCTCTTGAACATATTAGGCTTGTTCAAGGTGGGCACCTGACTGATGCCCAGCCAGTTATGATTGTGTCTGGATCTGGAGAGAAGTCAACTGTACCCTAGAATTGAGAAGATGTGACCTCAGGAGCTATTACCATGGTACATTCTTTTCCTACCAAGTAGAATGGGAAACAGAAAAGTGGTCTGCAGTAAGAGAGAATAAAGCAGGCACAAAAAGCAGCAGCAGCAGGAGGAGGAGGAGGAGGAGGAGGAGGTTTTTGGAGGAGGAGGAGGGTCACAACTCTGGATCAGCTAGGATCATGCCCTTGTCTTTTCTTAATTAAAAAAAATGTTGTTAGCCCCCATGTGAGTGCTGGGAATCAAACCCTGATCCTCTGGAAGAGCAGCGAGTGCTCTTAACCACCGAGCCATCTTTCCAGTCCAATGCCCCAAGATACCCCAATACTGTAATAATGATTATGGACTAAGTTTTAATTAAGTTGAGCTGTTTGCTTCTTGCAATTAAGAATTATAATACTGACTGGAGTGTAACAAATGGAAGTTATTGTTTTATGAGGAAATCGAAGTACAGACAGGTTGCTTAAAACAGCACAGAGATTTACAGATAGTTATTGATGAAGCTGAGGTTTGGATTAAGGGAGTCTGACTCCTGAACTTACACTTTTGAACACTATTCTGCAATGTTATAGTTTAAGTCTAACAGGTTCCTCCACAGGCTCATGTTTTTAATGCTCAAGCCCCAGTTTCTGGCACTGATTTGAAGGCTGAGAAACATTTAGGAGGTAGAGCCTTCTGGCAAAAATAGGTCAATCAGGGATAGGCTGTGAAGCTTATACCCAGCCCCGGTTCAGTGTACTCTATCTGCTTCCCGAGCACATCCACAAGATCACCTAGCTCCTTGGCAAAGCTCTAGCGGCCGTAGTCTGAGCTGCCCTTTGTGCCTTCCCTGCCCTGATGGGCTGAGATCCTCTAAAACCAGGAGTTGAAATAAACTGCTCCTCCCTTAGGTGGTTCTTGTCAGTACTCTGTCATGGCAGCAGTGACCAGTAGAAGCTAATGCCCTAGCCCTTCCTGTTAAGGTGGAATGGAACCTATTGCCCTAGCCTTTCTATTAAGGTGGAATGGAAGCTAATGCCCTAGCCTTCCTATTAAAGTGGAATGGAAGCTATTGTCCTAGCCTTCCTATTAAGGTAGAATATAGCAAAAATGCAGCACCCAGAAGAGTAATGAGAAAAAGCAATTCTCTCAGTTCCAAGCACAGAAACTCAAATATTTTATAGTGCCTTAATAATGAGGTCCATTTTCATGAATTTCTTTAGACTGAAGGTGGTCTGTAAACATTAAACATTAGTGAGAATGTATTACAACTTGTAATAAATACCTTCATGATCTAAAAAATATTAAATAGGTGAAAGTCTTTAATTCATAAAAAGTCAACTATTTTTTTCTCATATGTCTAACAAAGACAATGTAAAAAGTAATGCTTAATTCCGTTTTTCTTTCTCTCAACTAATTCTATCACTTTAAAAATCATGCCATATACAGGCCTAGAGAGATGACTCAGCAGTTAAGAGTACTGGCTGCCCTTGCAGAAGACCCGGGATTGATTCCCGGTACCCACATTGTGACTAAAAATTATCTGTAAATAACTCCAGTTCCGGGGAACCTGGTGCTCTTATCTGATCTCCACAGACACTACATGACACAGGTGCACTTACGCACATGCAGGCAATACACTCATACACTAAAACAAAAATAATCAATATAGTATTTTCAAAATCATACCCTATAAATGCTGACCTCTCTCTTATGGTCTGGAATAAAATGTTTCCCTGTGGCTCATGTGCTGAAGCCCTGGTCCTCAGCTGTAGTGCTATTGAGAGATGAGAGGGTCACCAAGATAAGAACCTCATCAAAGGATGAACACATCAATGAGGTTGTAGCACTGAATAGGTTCTTAAAGGCTGCAGCCTGAGGGAGGAATTAAACCACTGGGGTTATGCTTTGAAGGGCATATCTTATCTCTGGCTTTTTCTCTCTCTCTCTCTCTCTGTCTTCCCCCTTCTCTTTCCTTTTCTTGCTCCCTCCCTCTCTTTCTTGAGGCAAGCTACTTTACTCTCTGCCATAATGTTCCAAGGAGCTATGGACTCCATTGACCATGAACTGAAACTTCTGAAGCCACAGACAAAAACAAATCCTTCTTCCCTTACATGGTTTTCTTTGAAATGTCTATCAACAGTGAGAAGCTGACTGATAACTCTACTGAGGTAAAGACTGCTTAGTGGTGTCATGTCTACCCTGTGCTACTTTCCTACTGATAGAGTCACAACAACAGCAAGAGAGGCATAATTACGAGGGGACTGGAAATAAAAATACTGGTCAATAATATACCGAATGTACTAACCAGGCATGAACAGAACTCAGAAAGGACATTAGCCAGTTTCTTCCACTGCCCAGGGGTCAGAGCTATCTCAGGGATATCTTTGGGAGTTTTCTTTAGCCAAAATGGGGAAAGCCATCAATTAATGAAGGAGTTGTATTTGCAGCACTTTGGTCCTTTCCCACTCATTTGTGCCGAGGAAAAGTATGCTCTTCGTTTTTTCTTTCTTATTTGGATATAGAGCTGTCAGTAAAACTCACTGTGCTGGAAAAAGATTTATAGTAAGGAATTCATCTCAGGATACAACTTGATTGTAAAATAAGAGGTAGAAGAAAGAGTTGTGTGGGCCGTTCAAGGAGGTGCTGGGTTTTCTCTCTCTGTTTTTGGAGAAGGATGACCTGTTGGATACTTCAGGGAATCTAAGAATAAATTCTTCTTCCCTATGAGATGACGGGAGAGCACAAGGTCTTCCTCAATGCAGCAGTCATGCTATGGGTAAATGGCCAACAGACTCGGGGAAAAAGAGAAGGGTCTCTGTGAAGTGACCCAGGTTCGCACACACAGAAGACAAACTGTAACTGCAGCCAGAAAAATGATGACAGACCCCAGAGGCAACTCACTCGCTCTGTATATGGGTGGAAGTAGTCCCGAACAGTGACCTCCTCATTCAAGATGGTCAAACAAGGCAAAACAAAACCTACAGGAAACATTCCGCAGAACAAAGGCAGAGGTATGGCATTATTAAGATGAGGAAGAACTGCCTACATCAACAGGGTCCATCACCAGAGTCACAGGATGGTCAGCGAGATCCACTCTGTGTTCCCAAATTTAAGCAGGTAATGGAGGAAGAAAAAGAAGACTGAAAATTGAGCAGTCTGAGACAGGAAGAATAAAGGGAACCAAGGTAAAAGGAGATATCAGCATGCTACGAACTTGTTAGCAGAATTTAAATCTGTGATGACTTTTTAAAATGGAAAACATGAGGCTGGAGAGATGGCTCAGAGGTTAAGAGCACTGACTGCTCTTGCAGAGGACCCGGGTTTGATTCCCAGCACCCACATGGTAGCTATGAACCATCCTTATCTCCAGTTCCAGGGAAATACAAAGCCCTTTTCTGACCTCCATGGCATTGAATGCCACAAGGTGCACTTACCTACATGCAGACAATACACTCATACACATATAATAAAAATAATAAATTATTTTTAAAAAGGAAAATACAGAACAATCAGCATAACGTGAAGAAACTGAGATGACCTTTTGGAAAACAGAGAAAATAATGGAGGAGAACATGATGCTAGAAAGAGTAACAGACATGAAAGGGCAAAATCCCTCATGTATGAGTAAGAGCAACATTATAAGAACAAAAATCAAGCAAGGAATACAATGTTCATGAGGTTAAGAAAGTCCTGGGTCCACAACATACTAAATAATTTCTTAATGAGAAAGGGTCTCCTATAAAAATCAATGAAAAAAATTTAAAACCTAACACCTGAAACAAGTTGTCAATAAACACATGTATGTCCTATTTCTCTATTTGTGAGACAGAATAATATCTTTAAAAGTGTCATTTGGAGCTGGAGAGATGGCTGAGCAGTTAAGAGTACTAACTCTTAACTGGGTTCAAATCCCAGCACCCACATAGTGGCTAACAATCATCTGTAACTCCAATTCCAGGGGATCTGATGCCTTCTTCTGACCTCCAAGGGTATTGCGCAACACAGGTGCACTTACACACATGCAGGCAATACATTCACACACATAAAAAATAAAAAAATGCCTTTAAAGTCATTTTTTCACTTGTTAAGTTGATTTAGAAATCTTCAACTCATTTTTCTCAGTCTCAGGGAGTTCAGAACGAGATGTGTGCTGTCATACATGAGTGACGGGAAATCATTATGAACCTAATGGAAAGAACTGAATGCTGTATTTCCTAAGTCTCAAGGCTTTGGATCTAAAGCTACATGTCAAGCAGTTTAGTCTAGATAACCAGAGAAACACAAACAGAGAAGCCATTTGTCACCATCTTATTGAATAGTAAGAAGGGACTCAGTCTCTATGCACCCAGCAGTCACTCAAGAGTCATGGTGTACCCTAGCTGTAGACTTCATATGAGTTTGGGATTTGCAAAATAAATGCAGCAAGGAAGCAACAAAATGTAGTTGGGCTGCCAAGAGAGTCTGGTTGAAGGAATGCGCAAAGGAGAAGTGGAAGCTCCCCCCTTGGCCCAAGCCCTCCTACATAGAGAGAATGTTCTGAAGACAACAGCCCATGTGATAAGAGAGTTGAAGAGCCAAGGAGTCACAAGCACCTGAGTGAGACTTCCGGAAAGGTGCAGGTATCATTTCACCAAGAAACAGTGTGGGTGAGGAGCAGGTACTGCAAGCTTGTGTAGAATGGAAGAGGCCTCAGAAGTGCCTACACGCTCCTGGGGAATTGAACGAACCCTTCCCATAAGCGTGGAAATCAGCCAGGAGGGGGGCAGGGCATAGGGTGAGAGGGCTGTCAGTGAGAAGCCAAAAATCTGTGAGTCAGGGTGTGGCGATTGATTTCCTAGAGCTGCCATAACAAGGTGCTACAGGCTGGGCAGCTTAAGCAATAGAAACTTACTTTGTCACTGTTCAGGAAGCTGGAAGTTGAAGACCACGGAGTTGTTGGAGAAGGCATCTTCTAAGACTTTCCAACCTTACAGAGGGTCATCTCCCTGCGTTTTCGTATGGCTGTCTCTTTTCCTGTCTGTGTTCTAACTTCCTCTTTGTCTAAGGGCAGCTGTTACATAGGATGAGTCTCACCCTAATGACTTCATTTTAAATTGATTACCTTAAAAAAAAAACCCCTTACTCCAAAGAAGTTCACAAACATAGTTGCTGGGTCATATACTAAGGAATTCGGCATATGAATTTTGGAGAGATACAATTCAGACCATAACAAAGGATGTTGAAGGAGGTAGTAAGTGACACGAATGGGGGAATATAGCGAGGACATACCAGGTGAGATGACCATAAATGAAGGAGAAACAGCCTTTCATAACAGTGGGAAAAATTGAGTCACCCGTGTCACCTCCAGCTCAGCTGCGTGTGGAGTTGGATAGCAGAGGTCCCATCTGAGAGTGTGACCATGAAAATCCTATCCTTGAAGGTTCATCACAATGAGCCAGGAAACGCTGGGGGATAAAAGAAACACTTCCTGAAGAGCTGAAGTTGCAGAAGAGGGACATTTCATCAAAATGATGCAGCAGATTCATAATTTTCCACTGCTAATTCCAATGAAATCAAATAGAAAAGAGCAAATAAACAGAAAAACAATGGCCTTAAACACCCAAAAGGAAAGTATAACCAAAGACTCTTTAAGAGTCCATGTGTATGCTGGATAGCTTTAGTATCAACTTGACATACCTGGGTTGAGGGAGCCTTAATTGGGGAATTGCCTCCATTAAACTGGCCCATGGCCATGTCTGTGAGGCATCTTCTTGATTATTGTGTGATATAGGAGGGCCCAGCCCACTGTGAGTGGTGCCACCCCTGGGCAGGTGGGCCTGTGTTGCATAAGAAAGCAGGCTGAGCAGGGGCCAGGGAGCAAGCCAGTAAGCAGTGTTCCTCCATGGCCTGTGCTCTAGCTCCTGACTCCAGGTTCCTGCTCTGAGTTCCTACCTTGGGTTCCCTAATGAACTGTGACCTGGGAGATGTAAGATAAATAAACCCTTTCCTCCCCCAAGTTGGTAGTGGTCAGAGTGTTTTGTCACAGCAACGAAGGAACAAACTAGGACAATGTATATAGCTCAAGGCTACTAACAAGAAACAATGCCAGATAGGTGATAACTTCCTTTGAGTTGTTGGCCAGGGTGACCCAAGAGACTTGGGTCTAGCCAGGGTCTAAGGAAAGAACTTCTGCTTTGGATCAGAAAGGAGAGGCATCAATGCCTCAGGCCACAGAGGTGCTAGATGCTAATGCAGATGCTGGCAGGTGGGTTGTCATCTCCTAGTACTCCATTCCCTCTTTAGAGAAGCTTAAAAAGCCACTCTGTTTGTTTGATGTTCTCCAAAGAACTATACTTTTCAATTTTCATAGCTTCTTCTTAGCATGGGTTTTTGACCCACTTTATTACCTAGGCCCCTCCTGAAATGCCTTCTTTGGTTGGCTTCCTGAAAGCCATTGTTTCCTAGTTCTTGAACTTCACTGGCCTCTTCTCCATCTTTGTTGTTTTTTCTCATGCCCCTCACTTCTAAAGGTAAGCATAACCCAGAGCTTGGCTCCCAGATATACACACTGCCTCTATATAATCTATTTACTTGACTTGTGGTCTAATTACTACAAGTTCTGACTTCCAAACTAAATGTGTCTTTCAAACTCTGTAGTGTATATCTGTGTTGATCAGGTTTCTGCTGCTATGACAAAATACTCGAGAAGCAACTGAAAAAGAATAAATGTTTATTTTGGCTCATGGTTTTAGTTCGTGGTTACTTGATCCTGTTGCTTTGGCAGTATCTTATGGTGGGAACTCATGACAGGAAAGTATTCATCTCCTAGTAGCTAGGAAGTCAGGGGACAGGGAGAGATCAGGATTCCTGATCCCTCTTCTCAAAGGCAGCCCCATTATCTAACTTCTAGTAGGCTCCCGCCTCCTAATGGTCTCAAGATTTTCTAGAAACACCAAGTTGTGGACAAAGCCTTTGGGGACATTTCCCATGGAAACTGTAGCAATACCAGATGGACGTGGTGACTCTCCCCTGTAACTAAATCCCAGCAATTGAAAAGGTTGAGAAAAGATTGTCATGAGTTTGAGGCCAGCCTGGGGTTGCATAGTGAGTTCCAGGACAACATGGGATAGAATGTGAGGTATCTGTCTCAATGACCCCCCCCCCCAAAAAAAAACAAGGAAGAAAAGGAAAAAAAGGAGGGAGGGAAGAGAATATATACTTAGACATATTAGAAAAAGAATATTTAAAACAAATAAATTTATGGGCAGGCATATAATCCCAGGTGCTCAGGAGACTGAGGCAACAGGACTGTAATGGAAGCTAGCTTAGGCTATAGTGTGAATTCAAGTTCAACCTGAGCAACTTAGTGAGAAATTTACCTCAAAATAAAAAGTAAAAATGGACTATGCATATAGCCCAGTGGTAGTGTTTGGCTACCATATGTGAGGCCCTGAGTTGGATCCCCAGCACATTAAATAATCAAACAAACAATAAATACTTAAAAAAGGTGATATAACCAGATGAGGTGGCGCACACCTTTAATCCCAGCACTTGGGAAGCAGAGGCAGGCAGATCTCTGTGAATTCAAGGTCAGCCTGGTCTACACAGCAAGTTCTAGGTCAGCTGGGGCAACAGGGAAATGCTGTAATAGGTAAGAATTATGAAAAACAATAAAATTGATCTTTAAGTAGCTGGAGACATGACTCAGCAGGTAAGAGCACTGAGCGCTCTTGCAGAGGACTGGATTTGATTCACTCAGTTGTCTGTAACTACAATTCCAAGGGATCTGACACCCTCTTGTGACCTCCGCAGGCTTTTCACAACACAGGTGCCATCTACGCACATGCAGGCAATACAACCATACACATAAAATTTAAACATCCTTACAAATGGGCTTGTTGACGGTTGTGCTCATTCATTAAAGGAGTGCCAAGCAGGGTCACTGGACCCTCACCTGAGTATCCAGCCTTGGAAGACAAAAGAAAAATGAGGAAGAACCCAATAGAGAGATGCTTTTGGAAGCCCTTGTCAAGAAATTCCAATGGACTTTCATATGAACACTTGAAAATTGCCCTGTTCTGACTTTTTTCTAGTTCCCTGTCTAGAACTTGTAATGCTAATTACTCTTGTCTTTACTTCTCCTTCACATCTCCTATTCATGATTCAAAGACTTTCTTCTCCCCTTAGAGACAAGAGTTATGCAATTTGGGAGTCTTTTAGATAGACTCACTGAATGGGTACTCCAATTGCCTCACCCTGGGTCCCTGTTCAGCATGGAAGAAGCCAGAGTGGTCGGCATCTCTATTCCCTATTGGCAATTTGGGTAACCCCTTCAGAGGATTGTGTGATAAGACTAGGAGGTAGGAATTGGCTAGGCAGTTAGGGTAAAACGACCCCAAAGAAAAGTAGCCAGTTTCTCGGCTAAAACTCACAATGTCCTCGGGCCTCTTAGCAACATACTCTGTTCCAAAGGCTAAAAGTGTCAAAAGGATTTGGGAGCTTTATATAATCCCTAAAATATTTTAGGGTTACCTCTTCAGAGCAGGGAATGTTGGAGGGGAGGGAGTGGGCATGCATTTGATCAAAACATCTTATATGCAAAAAATTGGTTTTTAAATAAATTTAAAAATAAATTCCAAACTACAGGTACATAATGGAAACTGAAACAAAATCAGAGAAAAAGAGAAAGAAATTATTATATATAACATAATATTTGCATGTTTTTTATCAGCAACTGGAGAAATCAAGAAAACAGTAGAGTAATAGGTTCTAACTTTTAAGGAAGCATGGTTGTGTACAAATTTTATAACTACTTTATTTGTTCATTTATTCATTTTGTGTGTGTGTGTGTGGAGGTCAGAGGACAATCTTGGCCATTGTTCCTCAGGAGTCATCCACTTTGTTTTTTGGACGGAAAAAACAAGGCCTCCTGGTCAATTAGGCTAGGTTAGCTAAACATTAAGCCCCAAAGGATCCACTTGTCTCCACCTCCCCGACAATGTGACTACATGTATGTGCCACCATGCTCGACTTTTTAAAGGCTTTGTGTGTTTGGGTTCTGGATATCTAACTTAGGCCCTTGTGCTTGCAAGGCAATCACTTTACCCTGAGCTATCCAGCTTCCCATTTAAATTATCACTAAAGAATGATATTCAGAATATGTCGTCAGAAATTAGAAAACAAAGGAAAGGCAAACAAGTCAAAAGGGTATCAGTGTTTGGGGTGTGGTGTCTTCCTGGTCATGGAGGTCATGGTATTAATTTGGTGGTATGCTCTGGGTATGGGCTCTGAGACTACAGTTGTAGAACTCACTGGTGCCCATTCTGTGACATGATTCAGTCTTCAGCCAGCCCTCAGTCTAGAAACTATGCCTCTTCCTTCCATCTCTGAGCCATGCTGGGCCTTGAATATACCTCTCCCCACACACAGTGAATCTGTTTTCTGCAGATGAACTTGATCCATATAACTTGTTATTTTTGAGTTTTGGGGGCTTTTTTGTCTTTTTGAGACAAGGTCTTCCTGAAGCCTCATCTGGTCTGGAGCTCATTATGTAGACCAGGTTGACCTCGACCTCACAGAGCTCTGCCTGCCTCAGCCTCTCAAGTGCTGGGATTAAAGGTGTGCACCACCTCGCCTGACTCATAATTGATAATCTTTATGATGATAAAATTTAGGTGTCGGGATGGACTGGTGAAATATTCCGTCTCTTGGAAAGGGGATTCTGTATGGTTTCTCAGGGAATCCATTTCCATATTCATTCCGTCCTGAATTCTAAAGTATAAGGTTCAAACAATGCTTATGAAATACTGCACACGCAAAATCACAGGGATTTTCAAGAGCTGTAGAAGGATTTGCTGCCTAAGAAGAACACCCCCTGCCTCTCTGGCTCTCGCTCTTTCCCTCTGTCTCCCTCCTTTTCTCTTTTTTCCCTCCTCCACCGTTTCTTTCTTTACTTTCCCTTTTTTTGAAACAGGCTCTTTATATAGTTCAGACCGGCCTTGAACTCAAGATACTCACACGTCAGCCTCTTGGGTGCTGGGGCTAAGATGACAGTCGTGCTCCCCAATACACTACATTATTAATTCTCCCTTTACGCTGGTTGTAGGAGGCTTTCATTCAACCCAGCAATGTTTCCTGACACATTCCTGACCACTTTCAGCTACTAGAAATGTCATTTCTGCTCCTAGACTTTTAAAAACAATTTTTTTTTTTTGTCTTTTTGAAGCAGGGTCTCCCTCTAGCCCCAGCTGTCCTGGAACTCACTATGTAGACCAGGCTGGCCTTGAACTCACAGAGATCCACCTGCCTCTGCCTCCCAAGTGCTGGGACTACAGGTGTGTGCCACCATGCCCGGCTTAAAAACAAATTTTAAGTTTACCTGTAGTGTAATTCCTGCAACCCCCTGATGTCCTCCAGACTTTTTCTATATACCCACATGTGAGTCACTTACCCATTACCCTGAAACTCTTGTAAGAGCAACTGTAAACATAATCCAAACCCATCCCCATTTCGCTCTGCCCTTGGCAGTTCTTTTGGAAATCAGTGCTTCCTTTTCAGCATGAATACAAATAATAATTAGGAATATTTCTCAACCTTTGACAGCATTCTATTCTAATTAATATAGCTTCACTTGTTTTCTAGCCCCATGGTCTTCTGTACTGTTATAACACAGTACCACAGGCAGGGGAGCTTATAAACAACAGAAGCTTATTCCTTACAGTTCTGGAGGTTAGGGAGTTCAAGATCATCAAGGTGTGCACAGAAGCTCCTGTTTCACAGACAGAACATTCATACTATGTCCTGTCGTGGTGGAAGGGGTGATGGGCTCTGAGGACAGGGAGTTCAAGATCAAGGTGTGCACAGAAGCTCCTGTTTCACAGACAGAACATTCATACTATGTCCTGTGTGGTGGATGGGGTGATGGGCTCCTTTAGTGCCTTCACTCGCCTTTGTTTTTGGCAGAGCTGAGGAATCAAACCTAAGCCTTTGCACGTGCTAGGCAAAACTTCTGCCATTGAGCTGAATCACTAGCTCCTCATTCTCCCTTACATGATCACTAATACCACTAGTGAGGAGACCATTCTCATGACCCATCACCTCCCTGTGGCCTTACCTCCTGCTCCTATCATTTGCAGGTTAGGATTTCAGATAACCTTGAGGAGACAAAATCACCCATAGCACAACACTCAGAATTTGCAAAGGAGTCCATTTAAGTTTATAATCATTTGAATCTTTATAGTGTTTCAAATATCAAGTGTACTCTAAGAATGTTAACTAGTATTTTAAAATCAATGGGTAGAAACAGAACTTTTACATGTTTATTGTGACTTTTTTTTTTTGCCTTTTTGAGATAGGGTCTCCCTATAGCCCCAGGTGGTCTGGAATTCACTGTGTAGACCAGGCTGGCCTAGATCTCACAGAGATCTGCCTGCCTCTGCCTCCCAAGTGTTGGGATTTAAGGTGTATCCCATCCCACCTGGCTTTATTGTGACATTCTTAAATGATTGTAAACATTTAAGCATTCAAGTATAGTGGCAGACTGCCAGAGAGTGCCTGGTTCTGGCCTCCCTCTGGCATAGGGGCCGAGAATGCAGGGGACTGCCTGAGAGTGTCCGGATCCTGCCTCTACATGGTGATGAATCATGCAGTTTGGGAGTCTTTAGATAGACCCACTGAAGGGGTAGTCCAATTGCCTCACCCTGCATCCTTGTTCAGCATGGAAGAAGCCAGAGTGGTCTGTGTCCCTATTCCCTATTCACAAGTCCCTGGGCCTCTTAGAAACATACTCCATTCCAAAGGCCGAAAATGTCAAAAGTATTTGGGAGCTTGTATCTAACCCTTAAAAGATTTTAGGGTTACCTCTTCAGAGGGGGGAATGTTGGAGTAGGCAAAAGCCCCATTAAAAATTAAATTAAATTAAATTAAAAAAAAACCTTTAAGCATTCGTTTTGATGTCTGTGGTGGCATAACGGAAGCAGTGTGTGTTGACTTCAGAGCTAGAAATTTGATGGAAACAATGGTCTTATCATCTAAAAAGATACTGAGTAAATTAATAAAGACAATGACCAAGCACGTCTCCAAGTTTCTCAAAGGATTTAGTAGAGAAGATTTTAATGTGCTGTTCACAAGCTGTCCCATGTATAAAGGTAAGCAGCTTGCCACACAGCACTCTACTCAAACCACTTTCCACAGCATCTTTGAAGTTTGATATGGTTGACAAACCACCATTTAAAATTTTCTGTGTACTACAATTTACCAGAGTATTGCAACAATTTACTTTCAAGGACTCCTTTAACTCATCTCCAGTTCTGGCAGAAAGATAGCTGCATTGGAAGGGGGGATGACGAGGTAACTGTTTTGTGGGAATTCCACCCCCATCCAGTCCTCCCCGTTGAGTTTAGTGCCCCCGCGTAGCTTCTTTACCAGAAAAGACACCCTCCCTCTTGCTGTTTTCTCTAGGGAAAACTTGACCATCCAGAATTACAAGTAAATCAATTAAGAGAACACCTGTGTCAGGGCTAAGTTCTTCAAATGTGTTGTCTCATGTATTCCTTGTAGCGGCCTTGTAACATGGGTATCATAAGTATTTCCTTTTACAGCTATATTGAAGAACCTAGGGATAATGACCAAGATTGATGTATGAAAGACAAAAAACACATTTGTGGCCACACACCCACAAATATTTGGGCAGCACTAACTGGGCTTCGTGACTTTAAGAGGACACACAGCATGGTGGGTAGGTAACAGGGTGGCCCTGGGAGGAGTTGAGGGAGGTGAATGTAATCAAAATACATTATATGAAATTTTCAAAGAATTAATAAAATGAGGAAGAGAAAACAAAATAAAAAATCCAGATTTGAATATAGTAGTAAAAATAAAATGGGGACTTTTGAGGATGTGGAAGGGGAGGGTGGGAAGGAGGGTGAGGGATGGTAAGAAGGGGCCTTAGAAAGTGAATATAGTCAGGGTATGTCATAGGCATGCATGGAAATAGGATCATGAGATCTCTTACTTTGTAAAATTATATACCACAAAAGGAAAATAGAAAAGCATATTATTTAGAGTCATGATATTGTGATACAATAGTATGTGTGTGTGTGTGTGTGTGTGTGTGTATACATATATAGTTTCTAGTTCTTACCCTGATTTTCCCCACATAGCTACTGAAACTCTTACAATCTCTTGATGAATGAGTCTCTTTTGTACTCTAATGAGAGGTCTGGCAGCTGGTGCTCTCTGGGTTTCTTCAAGATGGGAGATTATCGACAGAAAGACCAAGGCAGGAGTAGAGCTTTAAGACTTTTAATCCAGCTCTCCAACCTCCAGGAAGTATCAGCAATGACCAAAATGTACTCAGTCACACCTATGAAATGAAACATAAACCTCAAAGGAACAGGGTTCGGAGAACGTCTGGATTGCTGACCTAATGGGGATACTGGGAGGCACCTGTGCCTCCATACCTTGATCTCCTCAGTGCTTCATCTGAGGGCTCATCCTAGTCTCTGTGATATCTTTACATGAGTCAACGAACATTGTCAAAGCGTTTCCAGAGTTCTGTGCACTATTCTGGCAAATTTAAAAAAAGACCCCAGGAGTTACCATGAGTGCCTTGGTTTGTGATTTAAAAAAAAAAAAAAAAAAAAAAAAAACCCAAACAAAAAATCAGTGTTCAAACCAATGTCTTAGAGTCTTTCCTCCAATAGGTTTACAGTTTCAGTGTTAAAGATCTTAATTTGAAGACTTGAATCTACTTCAAGTTGATTTCCATGTGTAGAGAAAAGTTTTTTTTTTTTTTTTTTTTTCTCGGTCTTTTTGACAGGCTCTCCCTGTAGCAGAAGCTGGCCTAGAACTCACTATACAAACCAAGCTGGAGATCTGCCTGCCTCTGCCTCCCAAGTGCTGGGATTAAAGGTGTGTGCCACCATTCCTGGTCTTATTTCTGCTCTTTGGGAGAAGCTATGAATCACCTAAGAATCAGCGGAGAAGGCAAGTTTTAAGAACAGGGGTCAGATCATCTTGAAGCTCTTACGATGGTGACCTCTATAGACCCCCATTGTTCCATGGACCCTGAATCACACCTCATACTTGTGGGCATTTGAAGAAGCTTCTAGTCTTGACATGAAGCCTACAGTTTTCATTGTTATGAACTTTTCCTAACCACTAAGTACTTATGTGTGTGCATACGCACATAGGTCTGTCTCTAGTCTCCATCTCATGTAACCTATTATCTGTCAATGATTGGTCTCCTGGCCATCAAGTTTCTAGCTCTCTCCTATTTCACATTTCCTGTGCCTATGTAGGGGAGGTGACTGCAGGTGGCCATGGAAGCCTGCCTCTAGAGACAGACACAGCAATTCAGATGGAGAAAAAGCTCCACAAAGAAACATCCTAGACCTTTTATCATAGCAACAGGCAAGTGCCCAACCTCCTACCCCTAATTTTCGAGGAGCCCTGGATGCAGGCATCTTTTCTAAAGCTGGATTTCTGTTACTGAAATTTTGAGCCACTATGTGATTATTGCTTGTTTAAGCTATCTCTACAGAGAGACATTTGTCAATGAAGGACTGTGTCTGTGTTCTAGCACAGGGCTCACACACTGAAATATTCTACTCCAAAACAAATTTGAGTGCAAGGAACTCTTCTTTTTAAGGAAGCAAAACAATTGCTATTCTAAAGTCTATAGATTGACAATCTACCTTTCGTAGCTATAAAAGGGGAAAGATTTTATAGAAGATTGGGACGATTTGAATCATTCTGTTGTTAAATAAATTACTGCATCTGATTAGCTTTCCAGTAACATTTGGAATAGAGAAAATGTTGTTGGCAAAATAGTAAAAATCTGGCAGCCCAGAGAATTAAACATGAGCAGCCATTCAGAAACAGACAGAGGCAACTTAGTCCAACAGAGAATTCTTTGATCTAATTACTTCTGCTAGTAACCATTTCCCTTCCCACTGATTTATTTAGTTTCACAGCATAAACTCAATTAATTTACTTTTACTAAGGGGTCACGTAAATTCATATCATCCCTATAAACATACATGAATGTCTATCAGCTTTGCAATATTTTGTTAACCTTAGTATCTGAAATTATCACATGAACAAAAAGATTAAGATTACAATACTCAGAGGACAGTCAGTCAAGAAATATTTAAATATGAAATGACTGAATCATGGAAAATATTTTAAAGATTGGTGGGAGTCTGGAAAAATCGAACATGTTTAATATCAAATTGTAAGGGCACAAATAAACATTTTGAATAAAAGAAGAAAATATCTAAGAACTGAATTACTGAGGTTCCACATCACCGCATCCACAGTTTTCCATATTGAGCTCTAGTTTTCAAAGCGGTTTATTTCTCCTGTAGAGTCAACTGCAAATAAAACTGACAGAGCTGATAGGTAGCCATCATTCCAGGTTTGGGGTGTCGCCCAAGTTCTCGTAGGGTCCCTTGCTTCTGACAAGAAACACTCGGTGCCCAGTTCTGCGCCGCGTGGTTCCAGATCGCTTTTGCCCACCGTCTGCCTCATCTCGCGTCCCGCATCCCCATTTGCCCCAGAGTTCCACGCTGGGTCCACGAGGTCCTTGCGAGGTCCCCCAGGCCCCCACCGGGTCCAGGGCAGGCTGGCTCATCTGCTCTTTGTTTCCAGCTTCCCCGAAAGGTACCAGTTCCTCCTCTGTTCCGTTGAATGTCCCGCCATGCTAGGCTCTACCCTTCTCCCCAGGGTGCCCTGTGGTCGCCCTGGCTCTTCACAGGAAGTCTGGGAGGAATAAATAATTTTCAGGCTGCAGGGGACAATCAAATTAATTAAGAGCAGACTGTGGAGCAAAGTCCAGTGACTTCCTAGGTACCAGGGTAAGTTAGAAAATAAAAGAATAGCTATAATGAATCATACTTCTTGTGTTCATAACGAATTCATGCTCACTTTCCAAAGTTTGCTTTGCAGAGTCAGAATCAGCTTTGAGCCACCATGGTCACCATGTCTGAAAACACTCTTTGGAGCAGAGTAAACCAAGAATCAACCCTAGCTGTAATTCTTCCCAAGTTGAAAATCTTTCCATTTTCCTATTTCTTCATTTGCATCCTTAAGCCAAAATACTTAGGGAGAAGGATTCTGTACATCACAATGAGCCTTACAGGACAAGTGGAAAAGAGTAGTATCTTTTCTTCCTGGTATTCTGGGCATTTTAATTTTTTAAAGTCATTTAACTTCACCTTCTCCACAGGGTTCCAGCAGAAGCTGTGAGACATATACATAGAGTTCGAAGGCAGACAGAAACATCAATTTCACTCCCAAAGTGGCCTGGCATAGGTGCTATAAACTCGATTCTTAATAGCTACATGGACCTAGGTTCAATTTCCAACTCCATCATTTACAAGCCTCATGATCTCTAAAAAGATGCCTATCTGAGGGGGTGGGTGGGAAAGCTAAGTTCTAATGAGAAATAAATGCAAACCTCAGAACATTTGAGACCAGGTGCCCAGTAGGCAATGAATAGCTATTCTTGCTCAACAATTTTTGTTTGGCATAGTTTACACTTTTCCTTAGGAAAAAAAAAAAGAGTCTCAGGCTTCTTTAATCACAGAGTATACAGCTGGGTTTAGCGTGTAATAAAATCAATCATCAACTTAATAAGACCAGTGGCTATGACTTGCTGAGGGTCTCAGTCAACTCTCACCCTATCTTCCCAAACCCAGCTGACTCATTCTAGAGTCACCAGACTCTAGAGATAAAATTCCCCAACTCCACCTGCCAAGAATCTATCAAGGGATGCGCCTTTGAGTGCACAAGTAGAATCTCTATGCTATTCTCATGACCTGTACATCAGGTGTCAAGTAAGAGGAACCCAATGTTCTTAGGAGACTTTAAGAGCTTGGCATCTCTGCTGGAGGGAAAGCAAGCTGGGAGCCAGGCTCAGGAACGTCCTGTTCCTTAGCAGTTTATCACCCTTTTTGTGCACAGAGCTTAAAACATTATAGAGAAATCAATAAAAGTTAATGAGCTTAAAATTACCAAAGGCCCTTCACAATCTGGCTGCACTCTCAATATGCTGTGCTTGTTTCTATTTTTGTGACTTGATGCCGAGTTGTTTTTTTTTTTTTTTTTGTCTCAAATGCTCTCCTTCACTCTGTCTTTGTAAACAAATAGTTATGTAGCAAGACCTCAGGGGCCAGCTCCTCCCAGACCCCTTTCTGTTTTCCTTAGGAAACATCGGCTTCTCCAGTATGACATCCACAGCGTTCTCCACTTTGTTCCTGACACTGTGGCTTTGGGTGCCACTACATGAGAGTTCAGGCTTTTATGTGCACAGGAATCATGTAGGAAGCTTACAAGCAGAGACTGTTCATGAACTTCACCCTGGAAGACTGAGGAGTGAGCCAAAAGCTTACTAAGCGATCATAATCCCCACCCCCAAAACCCCACGCTTCTGATGGAAGGGAAGCTGCAGTGTGGGAGACACATCCCAGCAGACACAACTCTACTTCCCGTTCTAACCCCACCACTCACTATAGTTCCTAAAACAGAAAATACTCAGTAATGTTTGCTATTAAAAAAAATAGGGGAACATTTGAAAAGCAGGTGTTCATTTATCAAAAAATAGATGTTTGTTGAGCATATACTAGTTATGAAAATTCCCTAGGCGGTCACCAAATCCATGTAACATGAAGATAAGAAATCAGTGGAAACAAAGGTACCAGAGATCTTTCTTTCACCCTACCACACAGACGGTAATGATCAGAACCTGTCAAGTTCTCTGTAGGTCCTTAACTTTGCATGTTGGGATGGCTGGAATCCATTTCAATAGTGCGAGTACACTGATCTCCAGCCCCAGTGCTTCTGGTTTTGTCTAGGTTGGAGCATGTGCATAGGGGTTTTCAAAGCTCTTCCCCATAGGCGATTCTGAGAAGTCAGGGCTGAGGATCCCTGCCGTTGCTCCACATCCACACAGCTTGTATCTTTCCATAATACTGCATTCCGCTTCACTTTAGCAAATTTCTTCAAAGATTTCTCTATCTTGCTTCTCACTAGATTCTAGGCTTCTTGAAATTGGGTACCAAATCATGTTCACTTTCCATTTCCTGATAGTGGCCATGACAGGAATCTGCCTACAGTGGAGCAGATAAAGCTTTTGGAATAATACACACTGTCAGTAGTGCTGATCACTGCCTGGGTAACTAGCTACACCTCTACTCCACATTAATCTTGTTTATCTTTGACAACTGGGCACCTGTGGGTCAGAAGTTGCTCCTCAGATAGACCAGCAGATAGTCACCAAGTGTTTCAGACAACCTTTAATTTCACTATGACCCCATTCAAGAGCTAAATGTCGCATCCCCCAGTGCTGTGACAGCTGATAACTGCCATGGCTGATGGGAAAGACACATGAAAAGAGAGTTTCCGAGCTCTGGGAAAGTCTCTGCCCATTCCTAGGAAAGACATAAATGTTCCTCCTCTTTACCGCCTCCAGCCCCTTGTTTCCTTTGCCCTACAGTTGAACAGTTGATTTGTGAGCTTGTCTCCAATTTCTCCTATTCCTGGACAAGAACAAATTTTTTTTTTAAATTTTGTAATTTAATTTAATTTTTATTTTATGTGTATGAGTGTATTGCCTGCATGTATGTGAGTGCACCTGTGTTGTGCAATGCCGTGGAGGTCAGAAGAGGGCTTCGGATTTCCCTGGAACTGGAGTTTAGGATGGTTCATAGCCACCATGTGGGTGCTGGGAATTGAACCCAGGTCCTCTGCAGGAGCAGTCAGTGCTCTTAACTGCTGAGCCAAAAGTCTTGTTTTTAATCATTCACAATTGTTTTTAATCACTCACAATTCCAAGAGGATAAAAGGACTCAATTTGGAGGCAAGAAGTCTGATAGGATGGCCCTGCAGGGATTAGAATGTCAATCATACCAAGAGAAATTCTGACCTACAAGGTAAAACAATACACTGCGGAAAGTGGTGTTAAAAATAGTAACTAGAGGTCTAGAGAGATGCTCAGTGGTTAAGAGCACTGGATGTTCTTGCAGATGACCCAGGTTTGAATCCCAGCACCCACATGGTGGCTAACAACTGTCTGTAACTCCAGTTCCAGGGGATCCGACATCCTCTTCAAAAGTCGAAAGCCTGAGTGAGCTGGAGAGTGAGTTCAAGGCCAGTCTGATCAATTTAGAGAGACTCTGTCTCTATATTTTTTAAGTTTGGAGAATATAGTTCAGTGGTAGTGCTTGCCTAGTATGTTCAAGACCCTAGAGTCAATCTCTAGTAACATACACACACACACACACACACACACACACACACACACACACACACACACACCAAGCAAAGCAAAACAAAACAAAACACAAAAAATCCATAGTAACCAGAAACAGGATTGCCTGTGGGGCACTTGGAGAGTCCAAGGAGTCTTTGAAAGCAGATTGAAGTAGGAAGAAGAATACCTACCGCCCCCCCTGTCCCCGGCTATTCTTTATGGGCCCAGCATGGAAAAAATTCTTGGCCATCGAACACTGAAACTGGAGCAAGAGCCTGCGTGATGGTCAGCACCATGGACAAGGACACTAACCCAGAAGGATGCTCCCTAAACCAGGCACCAGCCAGGGCCTGCACTCTCAAATCACCAATCAAGGGCACGTGTATCATTTTATTCCAAAAACGTGTAACACAAAGGGGAAGTGTGCTGCTTTAAGGAACAGTGATTAAAGAGATTGGAGAGATGGCTCAGCAGTTCCCAGCATCCACATTGACAGCTGACAATCATCCGCAGCTCCAGTTCAAGGGAATCTGATGTTTTCTTCTGGCCTCCACTGCATGCATGTAGTGCACTTATATACATGCAGACAAAACACTCATATACATAAAGAGAAAAGAACAATGACTAATATAAATTTTTCCTGGTAAGACCTTTAAACTACAATAAAAGAGCATTTACTACTGAAATGACGGATCTAATGTTTTGGGGCATGTCATCGAATTTAAATTTTCTGATCTTTTAAAAATTATTGCTTTGGAAAAATGATTATATAAAATACTTAAACTTCTTTTACTGAAGTTTATATGGTGACATAACAGAAAATATTAAACTATAATTAGAACAATGCAAGAGAATGTTAAATCTAGACAAATTCTTTCAGCACAGAATTAGACTTCAAGTTAAGGTTGAATGAGGGGCTGAGATTGCACACCAGCATACTACATACCCACGGCAAAGGGAGTGATAACCCATCATTTTTCACTCTGTCTGGGCACCAGAATCTTTGGTAGGGATTCATAATTAAGCAATCTGCATCACAATCCCCCCATCTCTGGGTTGCTAATAGTATTACAGCTTTGCCCACGAAGAGACTGGCATACAAACACATGAGCAATTTTCCTGAGGTCACAAGGCTACTCAAAACAAAACCAGAGTTGAATCAAATTCTGCCTGGCTGTCAAGGTGACATTTTGACCTTTCTGCAATGTTGTCCGACCACAGTGTCACACATGCCATTTACATCTGTGGCAAATTGATTAGCATCCTGATCCACTGTGTTCTAAATGCACCATGGTCCAGGGTAATGCTTAGAGTATTCACAAATTATTTGTAGGGCATGAAATCAAAATTGAAAGTGTCTCATAATCAAACTGTCCTGCTGATGTCAAAACTGAAGGCAAGTGCTTTATATGGAGCTAAATAACCCCAAATCCAGAAATGTAACTCCTCAAAGCCAGAGCTAGCCTTTCTGTGGGTCAGATGGTCTTTCATTTGTCATAACTATTTATACATGTGTTTGCCGACACAGGTTAATTTGCATAGAAGCGTGAATTTAACTTCAAAGAATTAAAGAAAAATAAAGAGGACTCAAATGATAAGGAACAGCTGACATTTTGATGCACAAAACAAAACACTGGAGAACACGTTTTTTAGTTGAGATCCAAAAGATAAAGCATTTTCATTTTTCTTCCTCCAAAGAAAAGCATTACATTTTAAACTATGTGTTATGCAATGATATATTAAAACTGGAGAAAGAAAATTACTTTAAAAATAAACACTGGCATTTTCCAGTTCCAGTAATAGAGTTTACAAACTGTGAATGTCAGGGACAAATAGAAACAAGAGATAAATTCAGGAAGAGGAAACTTGATTCAGGGACCTGAGTCAGTCTCTAATGAATTTCATGCATTTTGCAGAATTCTGAGACCAACTCATGTAGAGCAGATGTGCCTGATAATATCTTAAATGTGACAAAAACCAAATAGTTAATCTACTTTCCAAATGGGACCTTATTAGGGAGGATTGCTATGTAATAAGTTGTACAAATCAAGAAAATTATAAGATTCTGTTAATAAATATGCCAGGACAATTAGAGTAGTCTAAGACATCCTAAACAAATTAGGAAACAAGTCATGGTAATAGATGATGTATGCCGTAAACACTCACAGGACTTTCAATTAATCTTGACTCTCAGCTTACTGAACCCTTTCTTTACTCGTATACCAATTCCATCCTTTATACAACTGGTGTATCTTTTTTAACCTGTGGATATTGGCTCTACTTTTTAACATTTTCAGAACCTCTCAAAATAGTATCACCACTGGGTACCGTGGCTTTGACACATAAGCTTGTGTGGGACATTTCACATCCAATCTCTAACAAGTAAACATAGAAAAATAACGTAAGTATTAATTCTATTTAACACCATTTAATTTGGGGATGTCTGGATCAGGGGCTTTTTAATTCTGAAAAGAAATGGCATCTTTCATCTTCAGTTTAAGGGAAATGTGAACATATGGCATACACACTGACACTTTTAATTGTGGGCATGTTTTCAAACCAAAGAATAAACTGTGTAATCCACATAGACTCATCCCCAAGACTTTCATCTCCATAATCAGCACCTGGTAATCTCTAGTCTCAGGAAAGTAAGGGTTAAAATTTCTTTATTTGGTTTTTATATAAATATTATTCAATTATAGTTTAGCTCTTAATTGGTCCTCAAAGGTACATGTGTTATAGACGTAGTCCCCAGCCTATGGTAAAGGTGGTCAGAACTTCAAGAAATGAGGTCTAGTGGGAAGAAGTTCAGTTATTGGGGTATGTTGTGAAAGGCTTTGTTGTAACGTAACACCCTCCTATCTATCTCTGTGGCTAGATCATTAGGCACTTGGCTTTGCTCTGCCGTGCACTCTACCATGATGTACCAACTGACAGGCAGCACAGGCAGGCCTGATGCAATGGGCTAATCAATCACGAATAGAAACTAGAACCATGACACAAAACAATCTTTCTCTTCATTAGCTGATTGTCTCAGATACTTACTATGTTGTCAGAAATATGCCCAACACACTTCATCCTTCTAGGAGATGATACCAAGACATTGTGCATTTTTCAGCAATCAAGGGATATATTTGTTTCTGCCGCATTACAAAGCTGAACAAAAACTAACAAAACTTTATAAATGGAACAAGAGCAACTTCTTGTTGGAGAAAAACCAGTTGATTTTGCCTGTTGACTCAGTTTATCAGTCAAATCAACATGAAGAAGAGTGTTGTGCCTTATAACATAAAATGATATCATCAACAACAATCAAAAGACCCAAATAGTCCAATCAATCCTAAGCAGAAAGAGCAATGTTGGAAGTGTCACGATACTTGATCTCACTATAGAGCAATAGTAACTAAAACAGACTGGTAATGGCAGAAACCAGAGAGGACCAGTGAATAGAACAGAAGACCCAGAAATAAACAAACACAGCTACATCTTTTTTTTAAGTGTCAAAAACAGCCCTTTCAACAAATGGTGGGGGAAAATCTGGATGTCCATATACAGAATATTGGACATCTTTCACTCTGCACACAAATCAATTCAAACTGGATAAAAGGTCTTCATAGAAAACCTGAAATACTGAAATTGCTAGAGGAAAACACATCAAGATATAGACATAACCAAGTAGTTTCTAAAAAGGACTCCAATAGCTCACAGAATAACTCTAAGAATTGACTAATAAGCCTACATGTAGAACACATGCACAATGGAATTTTATTCAACCATACAGAATACAGGTGTTGTGAAAGTAGAAAGCGAACTATTATGGGGGAGATGGAGACACACAGGAGAGCATAAGGGGACTCGAGAAAGGAGTTGGGGGGTGTCCAATAAGAACAAGTTATATTAGAAATACTACAAAATAATAAAACTCATTTTTGTATGTTCATTTAAAAACTAAAGATAACCTCTTTACTTTGTATATGACCTTAATACGTTAGTAAAAATGAAAATATTTAGTAATTTTGTACTGGTCAAAGTATTTTAGTTGTTCCTACATGCCCCAAGTTCCTTCATGCTTGGTTTTGTGTGCACTTAAGACAGTCAGTTTGAATCCAAATTTGTGCCTTTCTTCTGCAGCTGCAACAAGGAACTGAGGTAACTGAGGCAAACTGTGCTCTTCTTTTCCTAGAGAGGATTTTTGAGTTATAAGTTTAAGTTTCTCAAAAAAATTAGGTTTAGGAATTTAAAGTAGAAATTTCCAGAAACCTGAAAAATCACCCCACTAGTGCTTTGGAGTCTGTTACAGTCAAAGGGTTAAGGTTAAGGTGCTTCTTTCCCGAGAGGAAAATGATGCTGGCAAGGACTAAATGATCTGGGGGGTGGAGAGCCTGTCCCTGACTCCTCTTCACTGTCCAGTGTGTCTGACAGGTGTGCTGGGGTGCTGGAGCCTGAACAGAAGGAATGGCCTCAGTAGCCTCAGACAGGGATGAATGCACCTGTGCCCACACTGAAGACAGCAAGAGAAGTCTACACTGCTGCGGAATAGATGTAGAATTTTTACAATACCCATCTTAGCAGTAACCACACGGCTTACAGAGTTGAAGGGACTCTTGGGTTCCCTTCACATGAAGGGGAATCCAGCAATGATTACCATGTGCATCATAAGTTATACCTCACCAGTAGAGCATAAAGCTGAGACTTGATAATACAGAAGTATAAAGCATTGTGATGGTCGTGCATAAAACTGCTGCAAAGCAGATTCATGACAACGATATATGTACATGTGGTGAATAGATGAAGAGGAATGAATGACTGGAATCTAAGAAATTAGCTGTAAAAGGAGACCCAGGGGCTGAACAGATGGCTCAGCAGTTAAGAGCACTGGCTGCTCTTTCAGAGGACCTAGGTTTGGTTCCCAGTACCCACATGGCAGCTAACAACTGTCCACAACACCAATTCCAGGGGATCTGATACCTTCTGACCTCTACAGGCATTGCACGCATGCGGTACACTTATATAAATGCAGTCAAAACACTCTTACACATAAAATAAATATGTCAGTTTTAATTACTTAGAAAGGAGGTCCCATGGCTGTGTCTTTCCTTCTGCTCACCACCTTCCCAGTGAAAAGGTTTCTGCCTGCTTCTGCTTCTCAAGGCTTGCTCTGCCTTTTCCTTTGTGGATGTGCACAACAGGCCTGCACTGACAGTGTGTATTTATCAGCCACATACAAGTTGGCAGGGAACCTTGGGAGATGACTCAGGAAAAAGAGTGGCTTCCCTGCTTCTGAGAGCAATACCACAATAGCAACTTTGATTTACAGTTTGCAAATAGACTTTTCTATTTGCAGTTTTCCAAAGACTCTTCTATCAGACCATGAGCCTTTGGGCTTTATTACTGTGACAATGCCCATGTTATTCCCTGGGAACTTTCCTGAATCTGCAGGTTTGTGGTATGTAAGTTGGAGACTGGAGATGACACTTAAAACACATTGACTTGGGGGCTGGACAGTTGGCTCAGTGGTCAACAGCACTGGCTGCTCTTGCAGAGGACCTGGGTTTGATTTCTAGCACCTACATGGTGTCTAACAACTGTCCAGTTCCAGGAGATCTGATGCCCTCTTCTGACTTCCAAAGGCATTGTATGACATAGCACTTACACACACAGAGGCAATACACTCATACACATAAAATAAAAATAGTAAATAAAAAAGACCACATTGACTTTTCCCACTTCTAATACCTCTGATAATTTCAGTGATGATAAACTCAGGCAAACACACTACTTGCAATAAAGCAGCTGCTTATTTATTCTCTTACCATTAAATATTTGTGTGCATGCACACATACACACAAACACAGCAGCAGGTAAATTAAACTTGTAAAGATACTTTATTAGTAGAATGTCACAGCTGACTTAACTTTCAAAAGTCAGGCAATTCTAAGCTCCTTCTGCAAAACTTTATCTCATCCACACTGCATAAGTACACGATGAAGCATGAAACCCAAATATGCAAACAGAAATATCTCTTGCACAAAGAGGCACATTTTTGTCGTGATGATTTTGCTGTGCTGTGCTCTGTATCTTTAGAATTTCTTCCACCAGAGTTATATTCCTACCCATCTCTTTTCTACCAGAAGCTCCTCTCATACTCCCAGCAAATCCTGGACTTAAAGGGAATATTTTATGTTAATAAGAAAGTCATGGCAAAAACCAAATGGCAGGAAACTCTGGGATCCCACTGCCTTCTAGCCTTAGTGTTACAGTTTGGACATGAAACGCTACTGAAAAAGACCTGTTTGTGGTCTTCCTGTCCCCACCTCCCTTAGCATCTCTGGGTGGCCCGGCCCCACAGCTTCCTGGAGCCAGCAGCTTTTGTGGGTAAGTTTGGCTGTGCCCACTGTGACTTGACTTCCCCAGCCTCATTCATCCTCCCAGCTCCCCCACCCCATTTCTCCTCCTAGCAGGGGGACTGGCACATTTCCTGTCTTGGCACCCCAGACCTCTGGACTGACCTCTTGGTCCAAACTCCCCACTGCTTCCTGATCCTTTGCATCCAGACCAACCCAATTCCTCCCTCTAGTCCTTGGAAGCCCTCAGGGTATCTTCCTGTTCCACCTCCCTTTGCATCTCTGGGCAGCCCAGCCCCACAGGTTTCTGGAACCAGCAGCTTTCCTGGGTAAATCTGGCAGCACCCACTGCACCTTGACTCCCCCAGCCTCATTCACCTGCCCAGCTCCCCCACCCCATCTTGCCTAGCCCATTTCTTGTCTTGGCACCCCAGACCCATAGACTAACCTCATAGCCCAGAATCCCAACTGCTTCCTGATCCTTTGCATCTAGACCAACCCAATTCCTCCCTGTAGTTCCCAGGAGTCCAGAGTCCCCAGGGCCTCTTCTCTCCCCACCTCCCTTTGCATCCCTAAGCAGCACAAGACCAGCTTCCTGGGGCCAGCATCTTTCCTGGGCCTTGCTCCCAGGCCAGCCTAGCCCTCAAATTCCTGATGCAATGTCTTTCCTGGAGGGATCCAGACCTTAGGAGAAGATGCCTGAGAGCATCTGATCCTCATCCAACTTAGGCCTCTGTGGGAACTCCTGAAGACAAAAGCAATCTGGCCATTCCAAAATAAAATCAAAAGAGAGAACCAGAAGCCTAGACCAACCAGCTTTTCATGCCTAACAAGTAAACCACAAAGGCACATAAAGTTTACAAAAAGAAGCAGACCTAAAGTCAACAAAGGAAGGCTTGAGTCTCACACAAGAACCAGGAACTACAAAAGAAATCCACATGTCAAAGTCACAGAGAAAAAATAATAACACAAAAAACCAAAATAATATATCCCCACGGAGTACCAACAGTCCCCTAGAGGTGTGCAGTGAGAACTCCCTAGAGATAACACAGGACATGGAACCCAAAAGAACAATTATAAATATGATAAAAGAATTCAGTGAATTTAAAGAACACACAAACAAAGAAATCAAAGAATTGAAAGAAGATATGGATAAACTTCTGAATAAATTCAGAAAAGAGTTAGAAATATTGAGGAATACTCAGGCTTAAATGAAGAAGGAAGTAAAACACTCAATAGGCCAATCAGAAATGGCAGGAGAAAGCCTCACCAATAGGATGAATGAAATGGAAAACAGAATATCAGGACTGGAAGATAAAGTCGACAAATTAGACCACTCAAGCAAAGATTATGAAAATTTTAAGAAAACACAAGAATGGAATATACAGGAATTGTGTGACACCATAAAAAGACCAAACTTATGAATCATAGGCATACAAGAAGGAGAAGACTCTCAGGATAATGGTATGGACCAGATCTTCAACAGGATTGTAGAAGAAAATTTCCCAAAATTAAAGAAGAAATGCCCATATATATATACAAGAAGCATATAGAATAGCAAACAGACTGGACCGGAAAAGAAACTCTCCACGGCACATCATAGTAAAAAAACTAAATATTCAGAACAAAGAGACAATACTGAAAGCTGCAAAAGAAAAACAACAAGTCACATACAAAGGAAAACCCATCAGAATTACAGCTGACTTTTCAGTGCGAACTATGAAAACCAGAAGAGCCTGGACCAAAGTATTCTCAGTTCTAAATGACCACAGATGCCAACCCAGATTATTTTACCCAGCCAAAATGTCTATTATAGTCAAAGGGGAAAGAAAAATCTTCCTTAACATAAATAGGTTGATACAATTTATGACCACAAAATCAGCCCTTCAGAGAGTTCTTGAAGTAATACAAGAGCTAAAGAAAGGAACGACTATACCCAAGGGGTTACGGAAAGAAAATTAATGAAGGTATAACTGTGGAAATGCACAGCTACACCAAGAATGTGAACAGAAATAAAAATGAGAGGAATCACTGATAACTTTAAATATCAATGGACTGAACACCCTAGTCAAAAGACCTGATTATTTAAATGGATTGAGAAACAAAACCCATATTTTTGTTGTCTGCAAGAAACTCATCTCACTTTCAAGGACAGCACTACCTTAAGCTGAAAGGATGGAAAAAAATATACCAAGCAAATGATACTAAGAAAAAGGCAGGCATTGCAATTCTAATATCTGACAAAATAGGCTTTAAACTAACACTAATCAGAAGAGATAAAGAGGGCCACTTTATTCTGATGAAGGAACAATTGACCAAGATATTACAATCATGAACATATATTAACCAAACTCTAGTGTATCCAACTTCATAAAAAGACAGTACTACAGGACTTTAAGACCCAGATTAATCCCAGCTCAGTAATAGTAGGGGACTTCAATACCCCATTATCTCCATTAGATAGGTGAACAGGACAGAATATTAACAGAGAGACATCTGAATTAAATAATACCATACATCAAATGGGCCTAACAGACATCTACTGAATATTCCACCCACATACCAAAGAATATACTTTCTAATCAGCGCCCCATGAACTTTCTCCAAAATTAAGCATATACTGGGTCACAAAACAAACCTCAACAAATACAAAGAGACTGAAATAATTCCATGCATTCTATCAGACCATAATGCAATAAAGCTT